>NC_047037.1:124294966-124598841 GCF_011762595.2 Tursiops truncatus
GGATTCTCCCAGATTCACAACCAAAAGATTTTCCCAGATTCAAAAGTTAAAAGATTTCAGAAAGTAATTCATTTGGGAAAATATAATGACAAGAAATGCACAGAATGGCACATAGCCCTCTTATCTTGGTAACCATGGTGGTATAACCCTATTTTTTCTTCTCTTCTCTCCACTGTTAAACTACTGGCTTCATCATGCTCTAGCTTCCTCTGCCTTAACCCAACCTTCAACTCCTCCCTTATAAATTCATACTTTTTACTGGGTCCACACTGGAGCATATTCCATTTACTCTTCTAATAATCTTAATTTTAATTTTTCAAATTGTGTATTTGTTCTTTGTAGGTCCCTGTACTAATATTTTACAAGTTGAACATTTAACAAACAAAAATCTTCAAAATGCAACTACTATCATCCTCAATGTGCAGATTCTAAAACCAGTATTTAGAAAGGTTGAGATCATTCAACAATTAATTGTTGGGACCAAAAATTTCAGTCATTTCTATTTGACTCCAGTGTCTATTTAACCGGCACATAGCACAGACTCCTTACTTTAATAGACATGGATATCTGCGGCTTCCTTCAAGGCACCTTTCACCAAGGGGCTTGGAAGAGGCTTCTTTTTTTTTCTTTCACAAGCCTCAGAGGTGATGTTGGATTTGACACACTCCTTGCTCCACAATGTCAGTTCAAACCCATACTTTCTAATCTCGCTGCAAACAGTTCTTCATGTTATGAGTATTATTTCAAATGTTCTCCATTATTCCTATTCTACTCTTTTTCACCGAGATAATAGACTCTATCAGAGATGAACTTTTTTGTATTCCCTCAGTTTTATTGCATTGCACTCATAGTCCCCAATTCATACATTTGTTTCATTTCACCTTGGAGATGAAGGGAGACAGTATAAAATCTCCTCCACCAGTATATGGATTCTTACTTAAAATATCTGTGCTTATGTCTTCAGAGATAACCTTTTGGAATAAATCTTCAAAGGATAGTGAGGTAGATGTATTTGCTCCTTACCCCACTGGCAGAACTTTTGAGTTTATTCCAGTGTAGGGGCTCTAGCTATATATAATACATGCCCTGGGAAGGTAAGTGAAGATTCCCATATCTCCACCAACAACAAATGAGCCCAAAGACAATTCATGTAATTATGAATAAATTTCATGTGTTCATAAAATTTTGTACTTATTTTTCAGAATAGCAGAAACATCATCTCCAGTGCTTTGCATGCAATTTTCCTCTGGAGTGATCCTATTTTGTATACTTAGATTACATTTCTTTAAACTAGTACTTCCACTTCGACTCCAAAACCAATGTCTGTTTGGGTGTTTAGTGAGGTTTATATAGAGAACAAACCTAGGACAGGAATTCCATCAGCTGTATTAAGATTAAGTGCATTAATATTTGTCTTTTGAACTTCATGAGCATACTCTAAGTTTCTCCTCTTAAAAAGTTGGGATACTTTAAATAATTGAGCAAATGTGGACCTATTTACCCGCACTTCAGCCTTCTCATTGCTTTTCTGACCATGGAAACTCTCCAGAGAAATAAAGAACCCATCCTTAGGTTACCAACTATTTTTTCTATTTGCTAATACTATATTTGTGTCCATTTTATTTTTTCTGTCCCCATTCAACAAATGTAAGCAAACTCTTGATTTGTTTAAATGTATGAAACTATTAAGAAATAGAATATATAAGCCAAGGAGAAAATATTCATGAAACATACATTTTCTGACAAAATGTTGGAATCCAGTATATATAAAGGTCTCTTACAACTGCAAAAAATATAAGTACCATTGATGGATAAAGAGTTAGAAAGATGGATATGTAGTATAACTTTAATGGTGATTCTACATGGTAGATATATGAGTATTTATTATAAAATTATTTTGCCTTTGCTGTATGTTTGAAATTTTTCATATTTGAATGCTGAATAAATGAATTATTAGAAAAATGACATAAAAGACACACAATATTGTTTATTAGAATAACCAGGCATAAAATTTGCATTTTATTACCTGTAACCATAATAACAAAAAATATATAAGAAAATAACAATGATTAAAAAATTTTCCTCAGAAGATTTCAGACAAATAAGTGAATTGGGCTGGCTATTTACTTACTTAAGAAGTTGGGACAATACTGTTTCACATCTTACAGAAAAACCAAGTTTGTCTACAGTTCAAATCTTTACTTTTCTTTTTTCTCTCAGTAACCATTAAATCTCAGCATACAAGTATAATTGCTTGTAATCAGCATCCATACTAGTACAGAACAAAGAGAATGATTTCAATTTTAAAATATTAACCTTTATATATTTCACAATTTTTATATTACTAAGCTCATTCTTCACATTTCAGTTAACATATTGTTTGTTTCATAGTTAGACTTTCTTGAAGTAAAAAGCAATGTATTACTTTAAATTCTGATATAAACTCCTGTGATGGGTGATTAATCCTGAAGGTTTTCCTGTTGTTGCAGCTAAGCCATTTAACAAAAAAATTAAACTCCATACCACATCTACTGATGATACCATACCTTATAATTTGATACAGTTCAGAATTAATTGTGTTTGCTAGAAACAAAGCTGAAACACACACACACACACACACACACACACACACACACACTTTTTTTTTTTTTTTTTGCCATATGCGGGCCTCTCACTGTTGTGGCCTCTCCCATTGCGGAGCACAGGCTCCAGACGCACAGGCTCAGAGGCCATGGCTCACGGGCCCAGCCGCTCCGCGACATGTGGGATCTTCCCGGACCGGCGCACAAACCCGTGTCCCCTGCAACGGCAGGCGGACTCTCAACCACTGCACCACCAGGGAAGCCCCACACACACATTTTTAACGCAACTTGGAATTCTCTAAGAGACCCAAGCACAAATCTTTGTATGCAAAATATTGAAAAAAATGCTTCTATCAGCTTTTTGATCCAACATTTCAAGTAATTACTGTGGTTTTGACCTTCCTTAGTTTTTTAAGCAAATATTACTCACGTTTTGGCAATTTAATTGTTCCATTCATTAACACATCTCTGAAAATAACATGCTGTGGTCAGCATTTTACCACAATCTATGGTAATAAAACTGTACTTGAAATGCATGGGAATCATACTGCTAAGTTAAACTGGTACAATTTATTTTATTTTCATTTTCTGGCAATGTCATAGTCATCATCTGGCTTATGACTACCATTGCATTCAGAAAATATATATACGTTCTTGACAGAAAAGAACAAGGAAAGTAGTTTTTCATCTGTAAATTAAGATAAAAATAAATAATATAAATATTTAATTCCTATTTTAATTAATAATGGTAAAGAAGAAATAAACATGCCTTGATTTAAGTTGAATGATTATGAAAAGAAGTTATAAAAATGTCCATAGTTTCTCATCTTTTAATACATTTATATAGTTGGCAAACTAAATAAAAAAGATCCTGAACATGCATTTTACTGGCATGCCTCATGAAACTCATCATGTGAGTTCCTCTATATCCAACATGATCTATACCTTGTTGAGTGAAAGGACTCTACTGATAAGTGCTTGGGTATTGCCACAATAACACATTGCCATAATAATTTCTAAATGTATACTGTCAGTTTTTTAGCTATTGCATTACATCCTGATAAAAAAGCACATTTAGAGTAGCACTGGTCTAAATCACTGTGGAGGTAAATCTGCCCATGGTACAGCACTTAAAGGAGGCTAGAAGTACCTCTTTACCCTGCAAACCCAAGACAATGAAAAATAATTTGGGAAGAGTGTATGAGTATAAGAATATATATTAAAACTTTGTTAAAAAATAAAACCTGCAATTTTACATACTAGACATGCTTCACTGAGCATAACGTTGGAGGCAGTAGAATTATCATCCCTCTAAGAGCTGTGCTACTAATTTAGGGATTGCAATAAGTGAGGGACTCTTTATAGTAGTAAACAAATTCAGTAAAGCTATCTGGTCCTCATTTCCAAGAGAGCTGTATCATGCAATGAATGAAGAAAAGAGAACTGTAGTGTGAGGTTTGCAAATACATTGATAACATACTTAATATTTCTCTTTTCTGACATTTGATCATAACAGTGAGCCTTTGGTGTTGAGTAAATATATAGGGTTCCTGGACAATTAAAATGTGGGAGCCCAAGAGAGAGAGAGGAGAGGGAGAAGAGAGAAGAGAGAAGAGAAGAATGTTGCTTCAGTTAATATGAACAGATAGGAGCTCCAACAAATAATTTTGGGGAAAATGTTTATGTATTTTGATCTTAGATTTGATATTCTATTTGGTCTTATATGTTACTGAGTGACCTTTACATTACTTACTATTATAGATTGTAAGTAATAATTTCTTGCATAAAACATAGGTTTTAAATACATTAACAGTTCAATGGCATTGGCTTCCATTTGCAGGTAGGATAAACACTTGACCTCATGAGAGTGAACAGGGCACAGATAGGAACTGATGCTTGTAAAGTAAAAAAACAGCACCATATAGAAAAGCAAAAGGCAGGAAGTAAGTATATTTGAATATTCTCATTGCAAGCAGTGAAAAACATCTCCTTAATGATAATCATATTACAAATAGTACCTGAGTCATATCACTAATCAAAACATGCCATCATTTAAATTTATCTGAGTCACTAATAATACATCAGATTTCAGTTATATATCATTTCATATATTTAGTCTTTGACTATAATCTGTGTCAAATTGAATATTAATATGTCAAAACACTCATAATCTTGTAAGAGATGCTTGAAATAATATAAACTCTTTAAATGAATAATTTTGTTACTCAAAATTCCAGGCTTTTTAAAATCATATTTTAACATTTTGCATATAAAGAAGTTAGTTAATGTTTGTGTTTGGATGTTTGAATGATTTAATGTGTTTAAAGTTTTAATAATTATATCAGACATAGCTATATTATGAAAGATAATGAGAATTAAAGAATAAGGTACAATTTGGGCAGTAATGCTTCATTTTTAGATTAATTTGTGTAATTGTACAAGAATGAATAAACATTTCTGTAATGCAACAGCATAGGCCTAGAAAAGGTGTAACATTAAACAGTAAAGAAAGCACTTTGCTTTTCTTGCTCCATTTATTCTTTGGACTTATTGCCTACTTTTAAATCCCTTTCCACTGTATTCAGATCACCCTCTGCAAAAAGTTGTGTTGCTCATTATCCAAAGCCCAGAACTATGTGCCATGGGCACTACTGCCTACTGCTCCCCAAATTGCTGTCCTTCCAGTCTGATATGGCAACTACTGTTTTGCCATGCTGCTGAAACTAGTGGCACTAAGTGATATTGTTCTTGGAGCCCTAGCTGACCACTGTCACAGTCTTTGCAAACACTAGCTCTAGGTATGGCAGGACTGGAGGCTTCTTAACTAGCACTGATGAAAACCAGCATATATTTACCAACTACACTTAGTTCCTTGAAACTGCAATGTGCAGAGGTCATCCTGCTTCTTGTACTTAAGAA
The DNA here is from genome assembly GCF_011762595.2 of Tursiops truncatus. Lineage (NCBI taxonomy): Eukaryota > Metazoa > Chordata > Mammalia > Artiodactyla > Delphinidae > Tursiops > Tursiops truncatus. The sequence continues at coordinate 124,300,468 of NC_047037.1, forward strand.
GAGGTAATGCCACTTTCCCTGATGTATGTTTTTCTATGATCTTGTTCTCAAAGCAATCCCACATTTCAATATTAAGTTTTTTAAACAATCTTTTAAATTGTCTGTTTGTTTCATGGAACCCCTTAACCTTAATTCCACCACCATGTCTAACAAAAGTCCACCAAAGCTGATCTTGGGAACAATCTTAGTGACACATTGCTTATTTAAACATGCCCTTTCCCTCTGGTGATCAAGCTAATGTTATTGAAAAAGTTGATATCCTTATTCTCTTTTTCTTAAGATGAGCTATTGCTCAGGAAACTTTCCCTTAAAGACTTAGACATCTAATAAACTCCTTCATGAATTCTACAGCTACCCTCTAAAAAAATATAAATATCAGTGGCTATAAATAAATAAAGTAAAAATTTTAGGAAGTATTGAGACTCAGCTAAAATGATTGACCATGAAATAACAAAGAATAAATATCTCTATTGTACTCAGTTTATCTTCTTCAGCCCATCACTAATTGTCTTTAAGCCAACAATATTTACTTTGGCTAAACCAGGCCTGGGATTTTTCCCAGGTAGTTTTAACAGAGTAAAAGAGAAAAAGCAGTTGAATATTGCCAAAAGATTGCTTGAAATATGCATTACAGAATCCAAAACATCAAATATATAAAATGAATTCAGAATTGTATTGATAGATAAGGAGTAAACAATTCATGGTTTAATAAACCAGATAGAAGAACAGGTTTCAGCAAGAAAGAAGGAGGGATAAGAGGATGTGTTTGGGTCTTTATTGTGAAAACTGCACCGTTTCAAATTATACCAAGGTTCTGTATGCACACACAGGAGTTGGCTAATGTGACTAGGAGATCCATAGGGGAAGAAGAGGCCAAGTATTACAAAACCTATCATATTTGATGACTGTAATGATCTCACAAGTTCAAATAAATAGAAAGGCTCACAGACGCCACAGAGCATACTCATGTATGACTTGTAACAAAAACAAAGAATATGATAGAACAACATCTTCTTCATCCATTCATCTGTCGATGGATATTTATGTTGCTTCCATGTCTTGGCTATTGTAAATAATGTTGCAATGAACATTGGAGTGCAGGAATCCTTTTGAATTACGGTTTTCTCTGTATATATACACAGGAGTGGGATTGCAGGATCATATGGTCGCTCTATTTTTAGTTTTTAAGGAGCCTTCATACTGTTCTCCACAGTGGCTTTACCAATTTACATTCCCACCAACAGTGTAGGAGAGTTCCTATTTCTCCACACTCTCTCCAGCCTTTATTATTTGTAGACTTTTTGATGATGGCCATTCTCACTGGTGGGGGGTGATACTACATTGTAGTTTTGATTTGCATTTCTCTAATAATTAAGGATGTTGAACATTTATTCATGTGCTTTTTGGTCATCTGTGGTATATTTATACAATGGAATATTACCCAGCCATAAAAAAGAATGAAATAACGCTATTTGCAGCAACATGAATGGACCTAGAGATTATCATACTAAGTGAAGTAAGCCAGTCAGAGAAAGACAAATATCATGTGGTATCACTTGATATCATGTGGAACCTAAAAAAAATGATACAAATGAACTTATATATAAAACAAAAACAGTCCCACAGACATAGAAAATAAACTTACAGTTAACAAAGGAGAAGGATGGGAGAGGGATAAATTAGGAGTTTGGAATTAACATATACACCCTATTATATATAAAATAGATAACAACCAAGGACCTACTGTATAGCACAGGGAACTATACTCAATATTTTTAATAACCTATAAGGGAAAAGAATCTGAAAAAAATAGATATGTATGTATATATAACTGAATCACTGTGTCGAACACCTGAAACTAAATCAACTATACTTTAATAAAAAATAATTTAAATAAAATAAAATAAAAAATAATATGATAGAGCAAGAGAAAAGGAGTGCAGGAAAGCATCAGAATTCTGAGAGACATTCAGGATCAAATCACCCCAGAGTCTTTTCATTCATTCAAGGACATTAACTGTCAAGATGAGTGTGATGGATCTTAGTTTCAGCAGTTTTCTGATGAAAACTTCCAGCTGAGTTGTCTATAGCTCTCTGGTCTGTCAGGTGAAAACCACTCATAAATATACTGAGCCTGGATGCCACAAGGGGAGTCTTGACTTTTAAACAGCACATCAAGTCCATTCTCTACTCCTGTGTCTTTATTCCTGGGGAGGGGGAAGGGTAAGCTGGGACGAAGTGAGAGAGTGGCATGGACATATATATACTACCAAACGTAAAATAGATAGCTAGTGGGAAGCAGCCGCATAGCACAGGGAGATCAGCTCAGTGTTTTGTGACCACCTAGAGGGGTGGGATAGGGCGGGTCAGAGGAAGATGCAAGAGGGAGGAAATATGGGGATATATGTATATGTATAGCTGATTCACTTTGTTATAAAGCAGAAAGTAACACACCATTGTAAACCAATTATACTCCAAAACAGATATTAAAAAATTACAAACACACACAAAAAATAAAATAAAAACAGCACATCAAAAAACATTAAGTTGTGTTAGTTAAGCCAATTATATTTATTTTAGCCAAGAGCTAAAGCCAGATTCTCAGGCCTCCTGAGAAATGGAAAGATATCTCCCAGTACAGCTATAAAATAACTCTGGCCTACAGAATGACCCCCCCCCCCGCACCCCCGTGCATGGTGACCTGGTTAAAGTTACTTGTATTATGACAAAGAATTGGTAAAGTTACATCAGCTGCTAAATTCTATGAGAAGTGGCTAGGATTTGGTGATAAAAACAATGAGGATACTTTAGGATTAACAGAGTAGCCTCAAGTGCCAGTATTTCTTATACAGTCATGTAGTCATATGTAGATTCACAAAAGGCCAGGATAAATGAGGACGAAGTTCGTTTAGACTTCCATCCTCAAAGTTTATTATCAACCTCCCTGCCCCTATCATTTGTCTTAGTCCATGCAGGCTTTATAACAGAAATACCATAGACTGGATAGGCTATGAACAATGGAAATTTATTGCTTACAGTTCTGGAGGCTGGTGTCAAGCAGATTAGGTATTTGGTGTGAGACCCCCTTCTAGATCATAAATGGTGTTTCTTGCTGTGTCCTCACATGGTGGAAGGGATGAGGGATCCCCGTGTTTTTTTTCTTTTCTTTTTTTTAATAAATGCACTGATCCCAATCATGAGGATTCAACCTTCATTACCTGGTCTCTTCAGAAAGGTTCCTCCTCTTAATATCATCACCTTGGGTATTAGGATTTCAACATAGGAATCTTGGGAGGTAAATTTGGGACACAAATATTCAGTCTATAGCATCATCCATTCAAGGATTAAATGTCATTTCTTAACAATTATTTTAAAAACCTCATAGAAAAATCTCCTATTTGCAAAAATTCATGCATTTGTGTTACAAGTTATTAAGATATTCCTAAGCCATTGTTTTATGTAGAATAACTAACATTAAATCATGAGTTCTCAGTTAACTACTTTGTAATTTCATAATTATTCTTATATTGCTATTTTATTAATTTAGAAAGCAAAAATCACAATTTTGGAAGTTAAGTTGTAGAAATATAATTTTATGTTTGGTTACCTAAAGTATGAGCTAATGCTTTGGCTTTCATATTTAACTTGAAGTGCAAATATTCCTTGCCCATATCAACCAATAATGCACCCTTAACCAACACATTTGGCTTAAATCACAAGGATTTGGCATATTAATGCCAGGAGACTTCCCAAATGAATTTCCCATATATATGTGTATATGTTGATTGATAGCCATGAATTCATTCAAAGCACAGAGAACAGCTGAGTGATGTCAAGCAGTTGGCAACTATGCAGATAAATCAAAGTAATACCTAATTCCTCCAGAGGCAATGACAGGAACTCATGTTGAATCTGACAGGTTCAATGACATTAGCTCTAATGAGACCACATTTCAGTGCGGTCACATTAGGTTACAAACTGAACTTCTCCCTGCTTATAGTCCTTGAGGAGGAGATGTGAGTCATGCCATCAGATACAGCACAGACAGGCAATGAGTGGTTACAGCTTAAATGAGAGAGTAGACACGTTTTATGCACTCCATAATCTTCTTTGAATTGCATTTGTCAGAAACATCCCACTATTTTAAACAAATAAAAACAGCCCAAAATATGTGTCCTGTGGAATGCTGAATACTCTGAGGGGAATTATGAGGTGTAAATTATGCCCCAACTCTCATGGATCTTGCAGAGTTATTTGTGTCCTGGTTCTATCTCTTGCTGAGGCTTTGGGCTTTGGACCCGTAATAACATTGGATATGCATAACTAGCTATACAACCTAATAAAGTTTATATGCTCAAATGTGTGATGTTGAAAGAAAATGTTACTCAAGATTCAGAGAATAAAGATCCCTGTGTAAACACTGCATAACGAAAGTTGGCATTGAAGTTCATCAATTGATGATATGATGGGAAAAAGGGGATAATGAAAGGAGCAGGGTGTTTCAGAAAGCAGAAAAAGAAACAAAAGCATGACAATATCAAGGTCAGAATGTGTTATATTCTCTAAGAGAAATATATTCCAGAAGAAGTTGTTTGTAATTTAGGGCTAAAAATCAGAAAATCAGGGAAGAATAGAGCTGTGTAATTTGAATGATGAGAGATTATTTAGGGTCTTGAAAAGCAGGAAGAAACTCCCAGTCTCAGCTATGCATAGATTTTTTTAAAACTGTGAATATTTTAAAATTATGGTAGGAAGTGAGAGAAAATCTTAAATTTTTGGTGATATTGATAATTTATTATTGTGAAAAGCTGGCTGGAGATTAAAAAGCCAGGAGTTAAGATGACCATTACTAAGCTAGCTTTGTCTGAGATAAGTTTTAGTCTACATTTCCACTCAATTCTCCCTCTTTATTTTAATTATTATTGTTTCTAGAAGTTTTTCTTGCGAAATTTAAACACTTGCCTCTTTTGTCAACTTTAGCACCCTACTATGATTTGATTTATCTGGTTTCTTTTTATACATTACTAAAAATAGGAAACAAAGTGTGTTAAAGTTGGCAAGAAGAAAAAATCCTGTGGAACACCAGACACTAAGTGAGGAGAGAGTCGATTGGTAAATTAGGAAAATCTTAAAGTGAAAGAATGTAATTATGGGAATAATGAAATCAAAGTCCCTCTCCACAGTCTTCAAAATGTTACTGAAACATGCTGGTGTCCATTCTGTATCTGTGCTTTAAGGCAGGACAGCCTACTCATAGAACTTGTGGATTACTGAGGTAAATTAGCCTATTCCTAAGGTAATCAAGAAGGACTCTACTCAATAAAGACAGTTTCAGTCTTTATTGAATGTATGTGGTTCTGAGTCCTGATTGTTCTCCATAAAATGCAGCCCCAGTTCCTTCTTCATTGTCTAGATTATTCCCAGTCATATGTTCGCAATAAAGGAGAGTAAATATAAAAATTTAATGCTGCCTTCCTGAGGCCCTCCAGTGGTTTAGACCTAGGGGAGGCAGCTAGGTATGTGGCCTTATATTATATGCCCTTATTAGTTATATTTCTATTCAGACTTCCTAATTCTTCATGATTTAGTCTTGGTAAGCTGTATGTTTGTAGTTTATCTATTTCTTCTTGGTTATTTATTTTGTTGGCACATAATTGTTCATAGTAGTCTCACACTTTTATTGCTGTGTCATCAGTTGTAATGTCTTTCATTATAATTTTATTTATTTGAATTTTCTATTTTTCTTAATCAATCTAGCTAAAGGTTTATCGATTTTGCTTACCTTTTCAAAAAATCAATTTAGATTTTCTTATCTTTTCTACTGTTTTTCTAGTTCATATTTATCTTTATTTTATTCTTTAATCTTTATTAAATTCTTCCTACTGGTAATGTTGCATTTAGTTTGTTCTTTTTCTAGTTCCTTGAGGTTTACAGTTATGTTGTTTATTTGAGATTCTTCTTTTTCTCTTACTGCTAGAGAAGTAATATCTCACTATACTTCCCTCTTTGAACTGCTTTTCCTGCATCTCAGAAGTTTGAGTTTATTGTGCTTCTATTTTACTTTGTCTCAATATATGTTTTGATTTCTCTGACTCATTTGACATTCAGGAGTATGTTGTTTAATTTCCACATTTTTGTAAATTTTCCAATTTTCTGTCCATTTTTGATTTCTAGTTTCATAACACTGGTCCAAAGAGATACTTGGTGTGATTTCAATTTTCTTAAATATGTTAAGAATTGTGTTGTGGCCTAACATATGATCTGTCCTGGAAAATGTTCCATATTTTCTTGAGAAGAATGTGTGTTCTGCTGCTATTGGATAGGATATTCTGTATACATCTGGCAGGTCTCTTTGCTTTATAGTATTGTTCAAGTACTCTGTTTATTGATTATCTCCCTGTTTGATCTAACCATTGCTGAATATTAGGTATTGAAGTCCATTACTATTATTGTATTGCTATTTCTCCCCTCAGTTTGTTAATATTTCTTTATATATTTGGCTGCTCTAATATTGGTTGCATATGTATTTTCTATTTTATATATTCTTAATGAATTGACTCCTTTATCATTGTATAATGACCTTCTTTGTCTTATGTGACCAATTTTTATTTAAAATCTATTTTGCCTGATATAGGTATAGCTCCCCAGCTGTCTTTTGATTATCATTTGAATGAAATATCTTTTTCCATCTTTTCACTTTTAACATATATATATACATATCCTTATAGCTGAAGTGAGACTCTCATAGGCTGCATATATTATAACTGGGTCTTGTTTTTTCAATCCATTCAGCCATTCTCTGTCTTTCAGTTGGATAATTTAATCTATTTACATTAAAGTAATTATTGATTGATAAGGGCTTACTATTGACATTTATTGTATTCTGATTGTTTTGTAGATTTTTTTTTTGTATCTTTCTCTCTTGTTATTTTCCTTCTTGATTTGCTGATTTTCTTTCTTTCTTCTTTGGTAGTGGTATGCTTTGATTCCTTTCCCTTTATCCTTTGTGAATTTACTACAGTTTTTTTCCTTGTGTTTAACATGACTTACATAAAAACTTTTATAGTCAGAATAGTCTGTTTTAAGCTAATAATCACTTGACTTGATTACTTACAAATTCTGTACTTTTTTTTCTCCCATTCACACAATTTAGGTTATTGATGTCACAATTTATATCATTTTATATTGCATATACATTGTTATACAAGTTATTGTAGCTGTGGTTATTTAGTTCTCTTTGTTTTTAAGTTTTATGCTAGAGTTAAAAGTGATGTATACACCCTCATTACAGTATAAGAGTATTCTGAATTTGACTATATGCTTACCTTTATTGATGTGTTTTATACTTTCATGCGTTTTTATGCTACTAATTAGAATCCTTTGGTTTCAACTTGGAGAATTTACTTTAGCATGTCTTCTAAAGCAAGTCTAGTGCTAATGAACTCTCTCAGCTTTTGCTTGTTTGGGAAAGTCGTTTTCTCACCTTCATTTCTGAAGTACAGCTATACTGGGTATAATATTTTCATCTTTCAACACTTTAAATAAGTCATCTCACTGTATCCTGGCTTGCAAGGTTTCTGATGGGAAATCTGCTGATAGTCTGATAGGGGTTCCCTTGTTTATGAAGAGTTTTTCTCTTTCTGTTTTCAAAATTCTCTCTCTGTCATTGGCTTTTGATAATTTGATTATAATGTGTTTTGATGATCACCTCTTATGATCCATCAACTTGTAATTCTGTGAGTTTCATGCATCTGGATGTTTGTTTTTAAGATCTAGAAAGTTTTTGATCATTATTTCTTTAAATACAATTTCTTCCCTTACTCTTTCTCTGCTCTTTTTGGAACTTCCATAATTTCTATGTTATTGTTTTGGAGATTTAACTTTGAGAACCATTGTTACAGACCAAAGAAAAATAAACTTCCAGGGCCTAAGGAGAGTTTCCACTTTCCTAAATAACTGAACTCAGGGAATATAGTGATTCCCCACTCAAATCTAGGATTTTACTAACATGGATAAAGAAAGATGAACTTGGATATGCATCCAAAAGCATGTGTGTGTGTGTGTGTGTGTGTGTGTGTGTGTGTGTGTGTGTTGTAATGAGTTTAATTATTGTAATCTACAAATACGAAAACTAAAAGTTAGATATGTTTATTCTTACTCAAGATCTCACAATGCATGCCTGTTAAAGCTGGAATTGAGAATGACTGAAACAAAAGTCAATTTTTATCTACATGTCTCCTCGATAATATATTTTTAATACATTAATATATTAAACACATATCTATTTAAAAGGTACTAGATCAATTATGCCAGATCCTGGTGTTTTGAAAATAAATAACAATAGAGTATATGCCATCACGAGAGGCCAGGCATAAAACAGGTGGTTTATAAATGAAATCATGTTACGTGAAAGGATAGCGTGTCTGTGCTTCAGGGGTGCACATCAGTAAGAGGGATGTCTAACAAAGTTCAGTGGGACCTGCAGGAAAGGAGGCAGTTGAGCTGAGTCACAAAGGATAGACCCCAAATTTATTGAAGTTACTTGAAATCATCCATCAGAAATAAGTGGGAATTTATAACTAATGAAAAATTGATTTTCTTTTTCTTTTCCTACTCCTGATTTATCTACATTTTAGTGCATAGTCTTTAAATATTGACACTGTTTCTTTTGAGACTTAGGTAGCAGTTGGTTTTTATGGCTTTAAAATTTCTCATTAAGCTTTGACATTTACACATATTTGTCACAAGTTTAAGTTACCAAGAGGCGAAAATTATTTACTAATGAAAATTAATGCTTTATTATTTAAAAAAATAAACACATATAGAAAATGGTTACACAATTCTTTCCTTGACCAACTGGAAATTTTCTTTAAATAATTTTCTGCCCTATCAGCATGAAAATTTTAAAATATCATCGTACTATTATATAAATAATACTTAATATTAATTACTCCAGATTTCAAAAGCATCTAATTTTTTTTTTCTAATAGTGAAAGAAACGAGGCAATGTATTAGAAATCCACAGCTGCTTTTGTAGGGGATAAAAATAAAAGATTTTCCCCTCTACCCTCATTCATTCTTTGGCTGGTGCCCTGTATATTAGACTAACAAGAGATTGATAGATTAACATACAGAAGTTTATTAACATGGGCATCAGACATATATCCAGCAGTGATTAGAAAGTGGGCTTACCTAGCATCATCATAATAAAAGAAGAATCCATTTTAGAGAAGTGACAAGGCAAAGGAAATGGACTTTGAGCTTCTAGGGGTGGAAAATTGTGGGAAGGTAAAGATGCTAGCTAAGGGTAGGTTAAGCAAGAATTGTTATTTAGACTCCTCTGGTGTTCACTCTGAGCTGATAAGGGCCTAGAGTTGTTTCAAGTTGTTTCAAGGATTATCTTCTGTCCTTCCTTGTAGAGAGGGGCAGAGGGGCACTTTTTAAAAATTTATATCCTTATTTTAGGCAAATAGGGGGAAGACAGAAAGCTTTTCTTATACTTGCTTTGTTTTAATTGTTTTTAGCTCAAAATAGTTCTCATGACAAAGGGATAGCATACTCTTCTATTTTCCTTTAGAAACTACATAATAATCCATCATATAACCAGATTAGACAATGAGAATATTTTCATTATAGACATTTTTCCAAATATAATAAGTCAGGAATAAATTAATAATATTTCTTCTTGTTGTAGATTAGCTGGCACAGTTAACTCACTTATTCAGAATCCTTAACTTATTTAGAAGTAAACAGTATTAATGTCAAAAGAAAATTTCAAAGAAAAGTCACAAAATATAAGGAAAGAAAGAAGAATTTTCTCCCAGGGTATATAACTCAATTATTTATAAAACCATTCCTTCAAAGTAGCTAGGGCTCTTGGGAGGGCTTTTTTGCTCTTTTTTGTTTGAAGTGGAGAGCTAGAAATAAAATCAATAGGATTATTCCTCCTTACATCTTTCTTCGAAGTGGCAAACAACTTCTGCCCACATTTCAGCCTTAATGATAACTCTAGTGCTAGGATAGTACAGATGAGCTAAAAGTGTCACAAGATAATCAAAGCTTGAGACATAAACCTCTATGGAATGTTGTGACATTTGTATTCCCTATTCACAATGTCCTATTGTATACTTTTATTAAAAATGATGGAAATTAAGGAGACCCCAAAGATTAAAATGTCCTCTAAGTGTGAGTAGTTTATACAATTTATATAACTGCCATGGATATTCTTTCGGTAGCTAGGAGAAGAAGCCATATCCACAGCTATTCTAGAAGTTTTAGTGAATCACATTCTAAGGAGTGCACAAAATTCTGCTAGAAATATTTCTGTACCTTAAATACAATTTGACAGAAGGGAGACTTTATTAATAATTAGTATAGAGCATCTAAATACTTACTAAAATTCATTACTGAAGTATTAGAGGGGAAAATAGCATTATCCAATTAGAAAAATCCAAGGGGATGTACAGCCTCATTTTAGTATGAAGTCTGCTTAGAAGGCATATATTCTCATGTTAGAGATGGAGGCTTTCAGTACTTCTGACAACCAGATGTCATTATGTTATATGTCATCCTCTTAAAACAAACTTGTGATTAAAATGTGTCTCAAAATGTTTGTTTCCTATAATGAAGAAACATGCTGGTTATCCTCATGGACTTTACACTGCTCATTACAATTCAAAAACTGACATACTGTTTAATATCAGTTTGTAAGCTTTATTAATGTGAGCCAGTTCTTAAAAGACTGAACTTATTTTATTTGTGCAGTCACAGTAAGCTGAGAATCAGACTATATCTGATATATACTTATATCAAGACAAGCTGTTAAGCAAACTTCTGCCAGGCAAAAACACTTAAACTTACAGTCTCCTTCAGATCATATTCTTTACAAAATGGACAAATCAAAAGGAAGTGTAGGGGAGGAAAACTTTTTTCTCTAACCTCCTGGGTTCTTTGGCTATTCTAATTCAATTGACATAGGACAGATGAACAGGAGAAAAACAAAATTACATACGTTCGGGAGTCCCAAAGATATAAGACCCAAGGGTAAGTTGTGTAGTTGAGGCATATATGCGATTCTGAGCTAATGAGTGGGGTAGGGGCCTAGGGTTTCAAAGGAAAGGAAGGTAATTCACAGGACAATAAGAAGAGCAGGTGTTTGATAATTAGATAATTGCCGTGACATGCAGGTAGGTCATTCAGATGAAAGTTATCTTTGGTAGTAGTTCTTTCTCTGAGCAAGACTCACATATAAATTATTTTAGGTAGTTAAGGGGGATGTAAAAAGCTCTTCATCAGTCTTGTGGGCATTGATTGTCTTCAGCTCAAAATAATCCACATGCTACAAAGTGGCATATTTTGGGGAGGTTTGTTTTGAAACCCCTTCAGAAGCATTAGGCAGAGGATACATTATGGCAGTCAAAACCACTCATTTCAAAAGCTGTATTCCTTCAGAAAGTTAACACATCAAATCATTCAGACAAATGTGCACACTCATTCGTCATCCCTGCATGACAGACAGAGCTGTTAATTATGGAAGTATTTTTTTAATTTAAAATGCAAATAGAAGATTATCTGACCTTTATTATAGATTCTTTTTCTAGAACAGTAGTAGGAATTTCAATTTGATTGCATGACAAAGCATAAGTTTTATGTTCACAATGGCTTCCCTCATCACCAAGTCCCACTAGACAATGCAGAGCATCTCAGATTCTGCACAGACAGTACACTTGCATGACTGATGAGGAGAACCAAGTTTAGGAAATTTCAGTCTTTCAACTGTGGCTGCTGAAAAATGTGTCCAACCTTTTCTCCAGAGAAAGACATTTTCTGTTTTATTCTGGAGAGGGACAGAACATCTGTTCTTTGTCCTGGAGAGAAATAACCTTTCTCTCCTTCAAGGCTGTTTGCTATATGAACTTCCTTAAACATATATAATGAAACAAATGTTCAGTAATATCAATGAATCTCTTCAGAAGACATTCAGGACAAAGAGAGGCTTATTGAGATTTGTCTCTCAACCTACAGGGAGTGCTCAGTGACCTTCACTATAGTGTAGGTATGCAACTCAATAGGAAAAATAAAAATAAGGGAAATTCTATAGAGAAACTTCATTCATAATAATATTTTTGCCTTGGTGATTCTTTCTTAAAATTTTTCTTTCTTTATTTTAAATTTTCATATAATTTGGCAAGGGTATCTGTTTTCTTCTTGTGAGAATATTTGGAAACAGAAATTTCTGGTTCATTTATTTTATTTTTTCCAATATTTTTGAGAAATAATTGACATATATTATCATATAAATTTAAGACATACAGTATGATGGTTTGATTTACATATATTGTAAAATGATTACCACTATAGGTTCAGCAAATATCCATCTTCTCATATAGCTACAATTTTAAAAAAAGAAAAGAATACAGGAAAAAAATTATCCTTATCTTAGGATTTACCCACTTAAATTTTCTATATGTCATACAGCAATTTATGTATATGTATATCATTCAACTTCTGTTGTATGGAAGTAGGGTCTCATTAGATACCGAATATGCTTGTGCTTTGATATTGGACTTCCCAGCTTCCAAAAGCATGAGAAATAAACATCTGCTTTTTATAAACCTCCCAGCATTTTATCTATACATTGTATTTTTAACTCCCTGGTGTGTGTGTGTGTATGTGTGTGTGTGTTTGTGGGTTTTCATACTCGCTACCGGTATATTTTCCTTTGTTACCCAGCACTTTGCTTGTCTGATTTAGAGCTGTAGAAATTTCTAAAAATCAAAGGAAAATATTTTCTGAGTTCTTACACTTTCAAATCAGTTTTCCTCTAGGATTTATACTTGAAGGGCAGTTTACTTTAATAAAAATACTTGATTTACGCTTTCTCTCCTTGAATATATTTTACGGCAAATGTGACTGGAGAAATATGAGACTTCATTTATTTCAGGAAAGTTGTCATATATAATAATTTCAAATACTTGTTTTCTCCCATTTTTATGCTATATTTTCTCCATTTGGGACTCTGTGATGTTGGATCATTTTTGTCTTTCTCTACTATGTGTTATTTGGTTTTTAATATTTCTATTTCAAAATAAATTACTTTATATTTTAGTAATAAACTGAATATTTCAGTAATCTAAAACAATTTCTACTTTTTTCTTAAGTTCTGATAGCTCATGTTTTATTTTTTCCAGTAGATTTATTATGTCTACTTTGTGTATCCATGTACATATATATATATGTATATACAGTACATATACACATTTACGAATATATTAAATTAGCATATTAATGCTAAATATATGTATCTATATATGTACTGTGTAAATATGTAGATATGTGTTTAGTGCTTTAGTTTAGATCCACTGAAATTTGCATGTGTATAGCTTATATACCTTAAATGTGTGTATTTGTATACAAACACACACACACACACATGCTCATTTCAGGTTTGAATTTTGTTTTTTCAGGTTGGAATGTTTAATGACTGCTTCGTTTCATCTGATACATGATAGGAATATTTTGTGAGTTTACATTGTCCTTTTTCTTAAAGAATCTTTGGGTCAACACAGTTCAAGTTCCTTTAGAATTATTCATTGGTGATTGATTCAAAATTTGCCAGACCAGCAAAATGGGGAAGATTCCTTAGGAGTGAGGAGGAGTGATGGTAACCTTCCAGTCATCACAGTCTAAAAACTCCCTTGTTCCAAGTTGTATTAAGACTGTTCCCTGTAAACCTAGCCTGTTTGTGAGATTCACTGTGTAGGTCTTTCTCTGCTTTGTGGAACCAAACTGAATGAGATCTTTCAAGTTGGCCTCTGTGTCACTTGGACATGTTCCCATCCTTTTGTCTTTTGTTCACTTCCTTGTTTTCTGCCACTACAAATGCTACTGGTCCATCTTGTATTTTGCCTTCCCCAACCCTAGGGATCTTGTTTCCCTTTATTGGCAATCAAGATCTGGTCTCTGGGTTTGCTTGTTGAGCAGAGTTTATGAAATGGGGATAGATGCTACGATTTTTATCACTTCAACTTTTGCTAGAAATCCCAGTCTTCACAGATAGGGATTAAAAATATTCTCCTATTTTGGAAATTATATTAGGTGTATTTGTCTGATTGGGCTGCCATACAAGATAAGCATATGCCATAGACCGGGTAGTTAAAGCCACAGAAATGTGTTTTCTCATAATGCAAGAGGCTTGAAGTCAAAGATCAAGGTGTCACTAGGATTAGTATCTAATAGTATGTGTCTTCTTGGCTTGCAAATGGCCACCTTCTCCCTCTGTCCTCACATGTCTTTTCCTTTGTGTGTGCACAGAAAGAGAAAGCTATCTGGTGTCTCTTCCTCTTTATATAAAGTTATCAGTCCTATCAGATTATGTCCCCACCGTTATTACCTCATTTAACCTTAATTATTTCCTTGTAGACCTTTTCTCCAAATACAATCACATTGAAGATTAGGGTATCCACAGATGAATTTGGCGGGGAGGACAATTCAGTCCATAACCTTAGTCAAAAGCTTAAGGATTGAAGTGCAGTACCTTTTTCTGTGCCTTGCAAAAGACTATATACATAGAAATTGATAGCCTGGGAATTTGACTGCTTCAGCAGTGGAAAAACAATAACAAATAAAAATAAAAATAGGCGACACAAATTTGAAACAGGGCCTTAACTTTTTGTTTTGTTTGTTTTGTGTGAGGCTTTTTATAAATCAGGCATTACTTAGCATACAGTAACAATCTCAACTTTTAAAATTTTGTATTTTTTGAGGAAACATCCCTCTGATATGCCAGTACTACTCTAGAAATCTGAATATATGAATGGAAAATCAAACATTATCTACCACTGGAGTCCCTGAAATTATTTTGATATAAATTATCAGCCCAACTGTTTCCAATAATTATGAAAGAATCAAGTGACATCTGTTTCCTTTGGCAATTTGTATTGTACTCCGTGTGCTCTTCAAAATACCAATAGAAGTGCTTCTCTTTCCTTCCTAAGTAGATAAGAAAGGCATCAAATTGAATATAAAATATGACCAATTTTCCTCTTACTCTACTTTTTTCCACTAGATTTTTCAGTTAATTCAAAACAAACAAATAGATGTTTTATTAATAATTTTATCAGTGCTTTTGTAAAATCTGATAGAAAATTGGCAGCAAATCAAAGGAAATGAACAAATAATGAAACAAGCAGATGAAAATCACAATAAAAGCCATAAGCATTGATTATATTTTTGCCTGAAGGTCCTTGGTGGCTTGTCTGTAGTTTCTGATGATTGGTGCCTCAAGAAAACAACTTAGAGAAATCAGTGTTCCATTTATGTTCTGTATCTTTTCAGTGGCTATAAGTGATAATAAGATAACTCTACATATATTACAAAGGTGTAAATTCTTATATTTTATTTAACTATTTCAAATTTAGCTCTGTGTGAAAGCTACTACAATAAACTTATTGTATTAGAAAAATATAAACACTTGAAATCTGTATCATATTTTTAAAAATAGTGAATCATATATGTCAGATTAGTATTTGCTGTTGCAAAGTTATATATAGTATAATATGGGTGCATAATAACAAATAGTCTTATTTTTATTACTTACTATTAATTAATATATTCTGTTTTACTTACTTTATTGTTGGAGACATTTAAATGTTCTTATCTATCTGCATTTGCAATTGGCTATGAAGGTACACCATTACTAATTTCTCTTTCTTTCTTCTTTTTCATTATAGTGGCCCTTGTATTATGATGATTCTAAGACATGTAATCACCAGAAAAAGCATAAAAGATAAATTAACTATTGATGTTCATAGTTGTATAGTTTGATATTTTATGGGCTAAAACAAATAATATAGTCTCCGCTGATGAAAATTGTTTATCTTCTCACTTTATAGCGAAAACAAATAATTTTAATGTTGATTATCTGATATTGTATGTTTTACTTTTTTATCTTCAAAAAAAACAAGTAGTCAAGGACTATAAAGCATTGTTGATGGAGCAAGGTTTTCCTTAGAGAAATCAATTTTCTCTGATTTAGGAATATGGCAATGGCCATTCTTGTAATTTATGAATGAGAGAAAAATGGATATTTTTATTCAGCAACTGATTCTTTTTCCCACTATAACGCAAAATTCAAAAATTACTTTTAAGGACGCAGAACAGTTTTATTGAAGTCTTGGAATTAACAATATCTTAGTCCATTTGGGCTGCTCTAACTACTGTGGTCTGTGTTGCTGATAAACAACAGAAATATATTTCTTACAGTTCTAGAGGCAGGGAAGTCCAAGATCTAGGCGCAGTCAGACCCAGTGTTTGGTGAGGGCAGTCTTCCTGGTTCATAGATGGCCTTTTTTTTTTTTTTTTTTTGCAGTACGCGGGCCTCTCACTGTTGTGTACTCTCCCATTGCGGAGCACAGGCTCCAGACGCGCAGGCTCAGCGGCCATGGCTCACGGGCCCAGCCGCTCTACGGCATGTGGGATCTTCCCGGACCAGGGCACAAACTCGTGTCCCCTGCATCGGCAGGTGGACCCTCAACCACTGCACCACCAGGGAAGCCCGATGGCCATTTTTTGATATGTCTTCACATGGCAGAAAAGGCAAGAGAGCTCTCTAAGGTCTCTTTTATAAGGTAATTTACCCCATTCACAAGGGCTCCACCTTTATGACCTAATGACCTCCTAAGCCCCCAACTCCAAATACCATTATGTTGGGGTTTCCACATATACATTTTAGGAGGACACAAATATTTATTCTATAGTAAAAAATAAAGTGGATATAAATAAAATGTTGTGTAATTCCATCTTCCATTATCCTTTATTTAGTAGTTTAAGACTTATTTTTAAAAAGAATCTGCTGTCCATTTCTTTTATATCTCTCAGAAATATACTTCAGAAAATTCTCTATAAGTAATTAATTGGATTTGCCAGGTTAACAGCATGGAATACTTGAAAACAATCCTCACCTATCTTGTACATTTTGTTCTATATTGAAAGTCATTAAAGTCATTTTAGTGGTTGACAATGCATATATACACTGTTGCCAACATTTACATATATTGCTAACTGATGTAATAAATATCAGAAGATTCTCCATGGGGGTAGCGGAGAGAGAAGTGAGTTAGAAGGCAAGAGTGATTAGAGGGACAACATGTTTCAAGGCAAATGCCTATGGAATATCTCCAAGGCATAGAGATTGATGAAGAAATTAAAGGACATATATCTATGGCTGTTGTAATATCTTGCCTATTTATTTCCCTTCATGTGGAATTCAAATTATTTTCAAAGACCAGCTCAGTTCAAATCATTTCAGAGTCTTTTCTTTATACTACTTGGGAAATTTACTTTATGACTTCTAAGATATTGTACTATAAACATCGTGGGAGTTTGAACGAATACAGGACACGTTATCTATCCTCAAATTTTGGAAGCTTCCAAACTAGTTTGGTATATTATATATCATATATTACACAAGACATTATAGGTTGAGTGTATAATAAATAAATGCACTGGGTGTTTATAGTTAGTCAGGCTTTATCTTAAATACTTCACGTCTATGAATGCACTGAAAAAGCCCTACATAAAGGAATAAAATTAGCAAATCATAAAGCCAGGATACAAGCTACATTAACTGAGTCTGATTTCTGAAACTCAATGCTTGTATTTAAAATACTCTCAAAAAGCCATTATGGTGAGAATATTTAAGGCATAGGTATTTGGTATTGATTACTAGCATTATGCATGGAAAAGTGGATAGAAAATCAAACTAGAATGATATATTGAAACATTTTACAGGTATTAAAGCCACAGTAAGGAATTTTTATTTGAATCTGTAATGAGTAACAAAAAACCTTTTGGGAGAACAAAAATAAATGATGGCTTACTAGTACAGCATTGGTATTTAGTCAGTTATTTACACATTTTCTCATAAACAAATTATGTCCTGGATGCCTGTCATATGTCAGGCATTAGTGTGGGCTATAAAATAAAAGCAAACTAATAAAACACACCAGAATTTATGGACTACTAAATAAAAGTAATTCTGGGAAACATTTGGGCTTCTGGCAGAGGGAATGAGAAAACTGGCACAAATAAAACAGGAAGAAACAGCCGCAAGTAATTTTGTAAACTTTGTTTAACATTGATACTAAAATCAGTCAAAGAGTGTATGAGTAAATAAAATTACAGGCCACTATCATTTAAGATCAATGATGCAAAATGTCTATCTCAGACGGCTGAAAATGAGGATGGGTTACGGCCAGATTGGAAAGTTTAGGAATAAAATGTTAACACAACATTACAAAATTATTTTAAACTCATGACTTAAGAAGCATAAAATAAATTCTTTCAACTCAGTAATAGAAGATAAGTCCCTAAACCTTAATAAGGCATCTACAAAAACCAACAGTAAAAATACTGTATGGTAAAATATAGAATCCATTGCCTTTATAATCAGACAAAAGACAAAGATGGATGCTATCACCACTTCCACTCAGAACTCTTCTCCAATAATTTTGTATTGTTGCAGTAATACGAGAAAACATTATCTAAATTTCAAATTTAGACAATTAAATAAAATGTGATTTAGGGACATAACATTATCTAAATTTCAAATTTAGACAATTAAATAAAATGTGATTTAGGGACATCATAACGTGAGCTCTAATGAAATAAGATAGTGTGATTAACACAGTGTGATAGCTCTCCTAGGAAAAAGAGAAGAAGGGAGTGATGAGGATCCAATCAGTAATCAAGACAGGGTGTTTTAGAGATAGAGACATGACATCTTTCTGTTTCTTAACTTGGATGCTGAATACACTAACATTCATTTTATTGTTGTTGTTTAAACTGCACATAGAAATTATCTATTTATTTGTATGAATAATACATTCTGTAAGGAAATGCTACACTGGACCAAGAGGCCAAAATCCATGAGTTTAAGGTCACATAATGCCCAGTTCAGGACTTCCTTCCAGTGAATCATAAGGCTCACTGTTATTTCAGACATTTTTTCTCTCATGCATTGCAGTAGTTCATTTGAAGACAAAGCTTTTTTAAATGATCCATCTTTCAATATAACTAAGCATGTCCCTTTTCCATTATTCTATCCTGGACAGGGTAGTTCTGATAGTAAGATTTGGACCAACTCATTGTAGGTTAGAATGATGGAACATTGTCTAGATCACTATGAGTTCAGATTTCTTCATCTCATTATGGATAAATCTTTCAGAAGATGGTAATAATGCTTTCAGAAACAATAATTTTGGTTTAAACTCAAGTATGTAGTGTAGAAAAAGAGTAATGATAAAGTCAAGAAATGTGTAAATTGTCCCAACACTCTACTTGAAAATTAAATGTATACTAAAACACAGTAAAATCTAAAAATATCTGAATTGTATTTTACCACATTTTACACTGACAATACTGTTGATTAGCTAAGAATTTAATCTTTGATCATTGTGTAAAAACAATCATCTACACTGAATGTTTATGTAAGTTAACATGATGTTAAAAGAACTTAGGTAAAAATAATGTTCATTTCAAAAAGATTCTCAAATTAAGCAGCATATTCTTATATTCAAATTCATTTCCACCCAATAGTTCCCAGAGATTGAAATACAAAAACATATATGAATATATATATATATATATATATATATATATATATATATATAACATTTGTGAAGACACACTGCCCTCTTTTGAACAAAAGTTGTTAAATTTCAGGGGAAAATGTTTCCTTACAAAGCAAAATCAGAACACACAGAATGAAAGAGGGAGAGGATGCTAAACAAACCAGATTACCTTTACCTTTTATAAAAGAGTTAAAGAATGATTACTGTATTAGATTTTAATTTCAAAAAATAAAAATTTCTTTTGTAGATGTGTTTTTGTTTGCTAACTTTCATGACTGCATTTGAACATAACTTGATGTTTTGAGAATTTTTATACATATGAAAACCCTTGTCTTAAATATATCCAATAATTATAGTGCTTAATTTTAACAATTCTGATATTCCCTGCAAAACCTCTGTAGTTTATCTGAAGTTGTTTATGACCATATCACTATTTGTTATTATTCACCTTTAAGAATTTTTTGTCCTTGACAAATGTGTACCCATAGTTTAGCAACAAGGTCACTGCAATAAATCTGTCAGTGCGAGGTACACTGTGTGCATATACGTTTATGAGATGGCCTCTGTAGTAGATGGCTACTTCAAATTTATTCCTTGAATTCTACAATTATATTAACTTTTTCTCTTAGTTTGTAAACTTTGGACGTTCTAAGTTGAAAGACTAAATATATATTATAAAATGAATGTGGAAAATTCATAATAATTGCCAGGGTTCCTTTTTTAATAGAAAGACTGTGATAACATGACAAAGGCTAAGACCTCATTTTCCATGAAATGTTGATGTTATAGAAATTTTAATCACTGATTCTTTTTTTTGCGGTACGCGGGCCTCTCACTGTTGTGGCCTCTCCCGTTGCGGAGCACAGGCTCCGGACGTGCAGGCTCAGCAGCCATGGCCCATGGGCCCAGCCGCTCCGCGGCACGTGGGATCCTCCCGGACCGAGGCACGAACCCGTGTCCCCTGCATCGGCAGGCGGACTCTCAACCACTGTGCCACCAGGGAAATCCTAATCACTGATTTTTGAGTGAAAGTAGAGGAGTGCAGAATGGGATAACACTGTAATAAATTTATCACAATAACTATCTTAAATAGGTATAATACTCAATGAACTTAATTTTAAAGATATTTTTACTATTCACATTCATTAAGCTCAATTCTCCTTCTGTTATCCAAAAGTACACTCCTTTACAAAGAGTGGGCCAAAATATTTTCTTCTGTACTTGGCATTTTTCCCTCCTCCAAGCTGGAGAGTCAGATAAGCACATCCTCTGTTATGGTCAAATGTGAATGATTTAGTAATGATTTAATACAGTAGCTACTAATTTAAAAGTTTCATTGGTAATAAGAATGGAACTACGATTGAATGTACAGTGAATTATCATTACGTCTATTGAAAAGTAATAGGTACCTTTAGTTTCTGGTCAGGGTGGCAAAGAGAAACACCAATAAGCTGGTAATTTCAACAAGTACCTGGATGATAGAAACAGGAGTAAATGAATGAAGCTAACCAAGACAGTAGTAACCTAATATAATTAAAGAGAAGCAGAAGAGGCAGTGGGAATGCAGGGGCTCTGTGCTCAGAGTTCAAATATACCAGTAGGAATGGGGTGTTAATCATGCCCCCACTCTCAGGAACAGAATAGACTTTACTCAGTACACATTCCACTACAATTTACCCATACCTCTAGGAAAAATAGGACAAAACAAAATTTAAAGAATCTAACAACAACAACAAACTTAATGTCCATAATTTAGGGCATGGCCTACCTAAAGACAAAGAAAATAGTCTCTCCTGATAGACTAGAGTGTCTCCAAACTTATATTAGATCCTCACAAAATGACAAACAGAAAAATTTCTAGGAGTCTTAGACCATTCAGGCTGCTGAACAAGATGTCATAAACTGAGTGGCTTATAAACAGAAATATTTTTTCTCAGAGTTTGGAGGCTGGAATTCCAAGATCAGAGTGCCCCTATGATCAGGTTCTTTGTCTGGTGAGGGCCTGCTACCTGGTTCACAGATGACCATCGTTTCACCATAACCTCACAATGAGGAAGGGGAAAAGGAGCTTTATCATGGCTCTTGTATATGGGCACAATCCCATTCATGAGGGCTTCACCCTCATGACCTAATCACCTCCAAAGTTTCCACCTCCAAATACCATGATCTTGAGGGTGAGGTTATAAAATAAATATTTGGGGGAGACATGAATATTCTGTCCATAGCATTAGGTTTAACTGGATATTGTAGACATGAATGCCAATTTTTTTCTGAGATTCCAAAACCGTTTTAGTTAACTGGCTAAGTTCACATTAAAATACTTTGTTTTGGGAACCTAAATATAAACAATCTTTTTAGAACTTGATATCCTAGATATCCCTTTCTCATGTACAAAAAGCTTTTGTACATGAGAAACCTGGAATCCTTGGAATTTTAACTCAATTTCAGGGGAAACATAAAAATGCCCTATTTATTATAGCTTCATCCTTGACCAGGTTGCAAAAGCCTATCTCTACTTTGTTTTAGGGCAATAGCTACAAAAATTATTGATGCTCTTACTGAACGAGTTTTAGGCTCCGCACCTGACCTCATGGTTTTTCACACAGTATATACTCTACTAACTAGAGAAACACAAGACTTTTAAGCCAGTAGATTAACCTTTTATCAGAATCCATTGAGCTCTCTCTAGCATCATTATTTCCCATTGTTACACCCTGAATCTCACCACTTTCTGGGCCTTACCAGAAAAATAAGATATTCATTATTTTCTTAGTCATTTAGGGAAGTTGATCTCACTCAGATTTATTAAAGATTCCCATTAAGAGCACTGACCTAATAGTATTTGTTAATACTTCATGCCTCAATACTGAAACTAGAGGTTAATAACAGTCTTGTGCTATAGCTAACAAAAATTCTCCTCTATTATGCAGTCCTATATCTGAGATAAAATCAGTCCATATGGCAGAAATAATTGTACAAACTAGGACTTGTCAACTAATCATCAGCCATGAATACACATGTATACAAATAGTAGACAGGCTTTTTGAGTAGCACATGGCCCCGTTATACTTTGGAAAACAAAAGGGAGTTTCTCATTTCTGCTGGAAACCCCGTCAGAAATAGACAAATTAAAGAACTTTCAAATGTACTACTGCATCCTAGAGAGAGAGCTATTATAAAAGTTGAGGCCAGGGCTTCCCTGGTGGCGCAGTGGTTGAGAGTCCGCCTGCCAATGCACGGGACATGGGTTCGTGCCTCAGTCCAGGAGGATCCCATATGCTGTGGAGCGGCTAGGTCCATGAGCCATGGCCACTGAGCCTGCACTTCCAGAGCCTGTGCTCCGCAACGGGAGAGGCCACAGCAGTGAGAGGCCTGCGTACTGCAAAAAAACAAAACAAAACAAAACAAAAAACGTTGAGGCCAATGTGGAAAAGATAAAAGAAAGAAAAAAAGATATGGAAGGCAAAGAAAAATCTCTAACAGGATATTATACCAAAAACATAGCCATAATCAAGATAAAGTTGTAACTAAATACTTAAAGGATAAATGTCTCCAGTGATTCAGGATATTATAAAATAGCACCGTGTAGCTACTGATTTTGTAAAGAACAGATGGAAAAAAATCTGGTTGCACCATTCACTCAGATCGTCTCTAATGCTCCCAAGATTTCTGCTTGTTGGCACCAGGTGATTTCAAACAGATATGAGCTAAATTTCTCCACAATAGTATATATCATGGTACAGGCAAATTAGTTACTGTTTTAAATCAACAAAATGGGAAAACATTGAAAGGACAACTCATATCACTTTTGAGTTTTGGGAGATGTGCCAACCACATAATTCTGAAAAGAAAACTTTAAGGGTGGCACATAGCCAGAAACCAAAGCCTTACTGGCCATTTGAACATCTCCAGATGCAATTCATCAAGCTTCTGCCATCTATGGTACATAAATGTTTTAATTACTTACATCTATTTTCAAGGTGGGTTAAAACATTTGCTTTTTACAAAGCTACTGCTTTTAGTTGCTAAAAACCTGCAAGAATTTGTGTCTGCAACCCCGGAGCATACCAATTTTTATATCAAGCATGTGAAACACACCTTAAGGGAACCATTATAAAAGAACTCTGTATGGAGTACCCTTATTAAGATGTAAAACCTGCACTGCACTTACCACTCAGAATCTTCTGGAAAGGTTGAAACAAGGAGTGATATCTGTGTATAAAAATTGACAAGAGGGCTTCCCTGGTGGTGCAGTGGTTGAGAGTCTGCCTGCCGATGCAGGGGACACAGGTTCATGCCCCGGTCCGGGAGGATCCCACATGCCACGGAGCGGCTGGGTCTGTGAGCCATGGCCACTGAGCCTGTGCGTCCCGAGCCTGTGCTCTGCAACGGGAGAGGCCGCAGCGGTGAGAGGCATGTGTACCCAAAAAAATAAATAAATAAAATTGACAAGATTTCAGAAACTTTTGAACTCCCTTGTCCAAAGATATAACCCTTCCTTATATCCATATAGTCTACTCCTTCAGGTACACTCAATTATCCTTTTTGAACTGATAACTGGAAGGCACATGCATTTAGTGATTTATCTCTGATACCAGAATCTTCCCTACTGGACATAGACATGGCAAAATATTGCCAAGGACTCACGTACTGTATCCAAATCTCATCAACAAGTTGAGGTTGTCTTCCTGCAACATCTTACAAAACAGCTTTTTCAGGATATTTAACTATGGGATTTTATTTATTGGGAAATAAATAAAAGAAAAATAGCTTTTGAACATCATTGGAAGGAATCTCATTAGGTACTGTTAAGAAAAAAAAAATAATAATAATACAACAGTGACACTCCTGAAAGTCAATACTTGGGTTCACATTTCATAACTAAAGATACAGTTTTGAATTCCACACAATTGGAAGGCTACTCTAAGACAGGAACTCAAACCAAAGATTCTCAGAGATCCCCTAGAAACAGCCAATTTCAGAACTATGTAGGTAAACCAAGACCATTGGAACAAACCAACGATGTTAGAGGATAGCTTCCCTCCAAGACTTTGACCCAAGAATCCTGTCTAATTCTGTTGTATTATTTTCTTTACCTGCTTGCCTATAATAATTTTTCTCATTTTCTATAGACCTCTGGTTGTTATCCACTCACAATTATCTTTTTTTTCCTGTTTTCTTTCCTGTTTAGTATAATTGTTAGATCAGACTATACCCAAATTCCATTCTTAGTTTATCTCAAATCCTCAGACTTAACTGACTGGTAGGTATGCCATCTATTACCAGGCCTCCATCATAAAACCCTCTGGGAAATTTTGGCTTCATTAAATGTGAAAATATGGAATTTTAACCTGTGGCATTTTTACTTGCACCTATATAGACAGATGACTTTAAAACTTCAACCTGTCAATTTACTAAGTGCCCTTATCACCACACCTCTCGTAAAAAATACCAAGTATTACAATTTATAGATCATAGTGTAGATAATTTAAATTTTTAATTCAACCCAACAAACTTTGTAAGAAAATGAGTTAATTTCTTTGTAAGAAAAATAACCTATTGAAAGAGATGAAAAGAGACCCAAATATGTAACCCAAGTTAGTGTTTCCAGTTAATAATAGCCATAGTCATACTAAGTGTTTCTCTTGATCACAGTTTCTCTTTTCTAAAAGTAAAGCAACAGTATTACTGGTAAATTTGTAGAACTCATCATAACCTTGAAGGATGTTTGTACGTAATTTTCAAGCCACATCAACATGCCACAGTCTCTTGATAATTATCAAATGGAAGAGTATTCCTATCTTTATGAATTCATTTGATCATCAAGCTAGTAATAACTGTATAAAGGATACCAATCGATGTTTTTCCTTCTTTGTTACCCCCTTCCTTTTTATTGGCAAAGATTATTACTTGCTTTCTGCAAAATGAAAAACAAAACAAAACATTGCATTGCATTAAAGACAGAGGAGCACACCTTGAACACTTAGTGCATTACTAAAATTTCTGATGACTGATAGAAGCAAAGTCCAGAGTAACTCTATCAACACACACGCACACACACACAAAGGCACTTGCTTTATATTACCAATCCCAAACATTTCTGTTGGTGTGAGGTGATATAACTTGCTTCTCTCTGTCACTGGGAAAAAATGATCACTTCCAACTACCATCATTTGTCCTGTGACCAGAGCTATATATCATGGTGCTAAGAAAGATGGATCTATTTTGCATATGAATATAAAATTATACAAATTTTCAATTTAATAAAATAATATAAAGATGCAGGTAGAACTCAGGAACTTTCATATGCAGAATTTTCTTGATCTAAAATGAAAAGCAAATAATGCCAAGTTTTACACCATTTTAATATGTATTTCTACCCAAATATAAAATGGAAAGATCAAAAACTGAAACACAGGAATATGATCTTTATATTCAGTTAGGGAGAATGCAGTTGCCTTTGACAGTTTATCTACAAAAATTTATAATAATCACATTTTCAAGAGGCTAGGTATAATTTTCTGTGGTATTAACATAATTTATTAGTCACAGTTTATAGGCTATTAGAAATTTGACATGGAGGGTGTACTAAAAGCATTTTGAAGTAGCTGAAACAAAAATATGTCCACTTAGATTTTTATTTTTGAAATAAGACAACAGGTTTCTTGTGAGAATGAAAAACAATTGTGTGTTACACCTTACAGTAGGAAAATATACATATTACGAATTTAAGTAGGAAGGTAATAATATCTTTCCAGTACTACTCTTAACTTACAATGTCTCAAAAAGTTATTGCTTAGTCACGTTAATATTAGTTTTCTCACACATACATGTACACACACACACACACACACACACATAAATCCTGATAGTTTTATCAGTTGTTTGTTGATTTTGCACTTATATAAATACTGGAGAATGCCATGCTATAAAATTTCAGAAAATAGCATGCTCAGTTTGAGTGGAGGATGTTGTAGCATAGTCTTTCTTTCTAATAATCCTTAAAAATATTTGTAACTACAACCTCCTGTGCCAAGCTTGGGAACATTATACTCATTTTACTATTTAAAGCTTACTTGAATAAAACACAAAAAGTATAACTCTGTCCAAGTGATGAGTAGTATGTTTGTTCAAATACTAATAAAATAAATTTTCAAACCACACATATGTTATTCATCCCATCTAATAAATTCATTATTATACTTGTTCTACTTAATTAAAAACTAACATTTCTTATCATTTCAATTCCTCTAATTATTTTCTAAATAATATAGATTTATCATTTTCTAAATGAACCCTCCTATCTTAAACAGTGCTCTTTTCTTTATTCTCAAAAAGCTAAGTCCATTGGAAAATGTCAACATTTCTGTCATAATATGCTGCATTGCTCTTTGTGACGTATTTTAAGTTTTCTGTTTATGAGTTTAGCTGAGAGAGTTTTGAAAAGATTGCAAGCTATACCTTTCACTTTTATTTTGGGGGAGCTTATAGACTATAATTTCTAAAGTACTAGTAAGGAATTTATTGTTGTTTTTTATTAGTGTAATTTTTATGATATCAGAAAAATTATTCATCATAAAACATGGACCCTTAGAATTCTACAAGCTCAATCCTCATTTTAAGAAAATATTGATCTTTTTACATCAATAAAAATGTGATTTTTTAATTACTTTAAGAGTCTAAATCATAAAGCGCATTTAATTTTTGGTGGTGTGAAAGCATCAGATTTAGTCTAATATTTAACTATAGTTAACTTTTATAATTTGTACTAAATATTGGCTTCAATAGTATAATTTTTAAAATATTCTTGAATAAACATTATTTTGTTAATATTCTAATTTTTAAATCTCATATTAACTCTAATGAGTCTGGACATCATGGTCTAATAAATGCTATAGGTAAATGTATTGTTATCACCTAAAATCATAAGTGATTTAAATTAAAACATAGTTTCCTAGGTTATTTATTAAAATCAGATTTTAGAAAATGTGAATATTTCAAGTTCTTAAAATAAATCTCACACTCGGGATTAGCAGCTATGATTCTGCTAGCCTATATTAAATAAATGCATTGTATGATAAGTAAAACTTCAATTCTTTGTTTGAATACTAGAGCTAATATTTGTGCAAAAATCATTTCATATAATAGCAATATTGAAAGAAAAATTTGAATTATTTTTGGACTTACAGTATTGATTAATTTATAAGAATTTAAGTGTTGATGGGATGCCATTAACTTAGCTATGTGTTTCACTTTGCCTCTGCTCTTTGTAGTCTATGTACTGTGCTTTAGAATCATTCCTATTAACTTTTTTTCCTTGAAAAAGAAACTTAAAAATATGTGAGAATATTTAAGCAAAGAACAATATATATATGTTTTTATATAAAGCTAATAGTGTAGTAATGTAATTTATCTCATACTTATTTTGATATATCAGTCATCTAGAATTTTCTATACAAATAATTATTATGTTTCCAAGATGGTGATAATGATTTATGCTTTTTGAATCATAATATGACAATCAGTATTTGAAAACAATAATTGTACAAATCTAAAATGCAAATTTGAATATCAGAGTGACAATGCTCAAGTTCTAGAAATTTAGTTGATGTTAGGTTTTCTGGATGTGGTACACGGGCCTCTCACTGTTGTGGCCTCTCCCGTTGCGGAGCACAGGCTCCGGACGCGCAGGCTCAACGGCCATGGCTCACGGGCTCACGGGCTCAGCCGCTCCGCGGCATGTGGGATTCCCCCAGACCGGGGCACGAACCCGTGTCCCCTGCATCGGCAGGCGGACCCCCAACCACTGCGCCACCAGGGAAGCCCTCATATTCCTTTTTACTTACACAGTTATCATTTATATTTTCAGGAAGCTCTTTAATCTATGAAAGTTGGCTTGCTCATCTACAAGCTTGCAGTGGGTATTCAATAAACTAACACATGCAAACCTCTTAGTGTGATGACTGACCCACAAAGATGATTTAGTACATATTAACCATTATTAAAATTACTCTACTCATTTGTAATTTAAAAATGCACTGAGGCCTGCCTGACTATAATGGAGCCAATTCTGCCTTCATTTTCCTTTCACAGTCCTGCCTATACTTCTTTTGAAACATTCTCAAAATGACATTATTTTGAGAGATTTTGAACTCTGTTATATTCATCGTTTCACTTCTGAAATTGTCAGGCCTTTTTTTTTTTCTCCTCTGAGTTAACAGTTAATGAAGATTCCCAGCAGAGTGTTAAGGTAGCAATTACAGTGGAATTTCTGAGCTGCAGAGTTGAGATGAAAAGCAAATTCTATCTTAATCAAATCCCCTTCAAGAAAATGTAAGCAAAAGAAAATTCAGTAGCTACCCTGGCTGGTTATCTGTAATGAAAATAATGCTGCTCTTATAGCCTTGATGACACCTATTCTCAAGTAATCATATTTAGGGGAAAATATCCATTCTTAGGTTCACACTTCTGTTCTATTATTGATATATTATCTACATTACATTTTGGATAAGAAGAGATCAATAAGATTATTCTTTTTGTTTTCATTTGTCTGATCACTAAACTAAACATGGCCATTGTATATAATTTGGTAGTCATTGAAGGGTGCAATAAAGCAGTAAAAAGGGATTGCATATGAAATGCTATTTAATAATATACCTATTCCAGCTAAAATAAAGTCATCTCAAAATGCATCTTCAGATTCTGCTTGTATCTAAATATTTTACATAATACTCACTGGAAGGTTGCAGATGTACAAGTCAAATTCCATCAATTAAATAACTTTCCAAAGATATGATGAGAAACATATTAAAGCAGATAATTGATTTTAAGACTTTTATTTATATAATGTGAAAATTATTTTCCAAATGGAGAATAATAATAACAACGATAATGATGATGATAAGCCTGCTATGTAAGTGACCTCAAAAATATAATTTGCATTTCCCAGATATTTCATTCTCAGAGTAAACATTGGATAAGATTTAGCATATTGACCACTCATTGTCTTAATAATATATGTAGCTACAGTTCAAACTGAAGTAATTTAATTTGCAAAAGGGTTGGAGCAATCTTATTCCTTACAGGATGAAAGTCACAGACTCTGGCATAAACTACTTGGCTTTCTCCAGACTGGCAAGCAGTCTGAAACAAGGCATGCAATGTAGTTGTATTGGCACTTTAAATAAATTGATACAACATTAAAAATTTCTGTTTGTTTAAATCGAAACAGTGTTTTATGACATTGAAAGAAATTCTAAGTTCCAAATGTTAAAACATGTGATATTTGTATTGAATCCATATCTGAATAAATAGTTTGTGTAGCACTTCTAAAAGGTTGTCATAAAAGGTGTAAAGTAATGAAACAAAGATGGGGTGCATCAGATGTAATGTGGGCAGTTCCAAGTTTTACAAGTTAAACGTTTTAAATATTATACAAGTTAAACAATTAAATATATTAATTCACTAAAAATGAAATAGGTTCTGTAAATTCTCTAAGAATGTGATAGCTGGTCAGGGACAGAGCTTGGGCTAGAACTCATCTTTCCTGCTTCTTTATCCAGCTGTTTCTTCAAAACAGTCAAGTCATTTATATTTTCAGTTGGTCTTTGAAAAATAGTACATTATGCTGCATATAGGCAACATTTAGTATTCATCTGTAAGTTCACATAAAAATATACTTTAGGGTCTTCCCTGGTGGCGCAGTGGTGAGAGTCCGCCTGCCGATGCAAGGGACGCGGGTTCGTGCCCCGGTCCGGGAAGATCCCACGTGCCACGGAGCGGCTGGGCCCGTGAGCCATGGCCGCTGAGCCTGCGCGTCCAGAGCCTGTGCTCCGCAATGGGAGAGGCCACAACAGTGAGAGGCCCGCGTACCGCCAAAAAAAAAAAAAAAAAAAAAAAAAATATATATATATACCTTAGGATTATATTAGAGACATTTTCTGAAAATTGAAGATAGAGAATTGGTGTTGAGATATGATTATCTATTTGTAAAAGTGTGTTCATACCAAGGATTTATTTTCTAAGATACAGGCATGGTCAACAACAATAAAACAAACAAGCTGATTGAAAAATGGGCAAATAACTTGAGATATTTCTCCAGACAAGATATCCAAATAGCCAGTAATCACATGAAAAAATGCCCATCATCACTAGTCATTAAGGAAATACAAATCAAAACCATAATAAGATACCACTTCACACCTATTAGGATGGCTATTATTAAATAACCAAAGCCAAAAACAAAACAAACAAAAATAGAAACAAAAACATAAACAAAATATCCAGAAAATAACCAGGGCTGGCAAAGATTTGAAGAACCTGGAACCTTCTGTGCATTGCTGGTGAGAATGCAAAATGGTGCAGTCATTTTTGAAAAGAGTATGGTGACTTCTCAAAAAAATTAAAAATAGCATTGTCATATGATGCAGTATTTTAACTTCTGGGTATATACGCAGCAGAACTGGAGCAGTGACTTGAAAAGATATTAATACACACATGTTCAAATCAGCATTATTCACAATAGCCAACAGGTGGAAACAACCCAAGTGTGCATCGATGGATAAAATTTGGTATATATATACAATGCAGTATTGTTCAGCCTTAAAAAAGAAGGAAAATTCTGACACATGTTACAACATGGATGATTTCTGAAGACATTATACTAAGTGAAATAAGCCAGTCAGAAAAGGACAAATACTGTATGACTCTACTTACATGAAGTTGCTAGTATAGTCAAATTTATAGAGACAAATTGGTGGTGGCCAGGGGCTGAGAGGAGGGGAAAAAGAGGATTTAGTGTTTAATGGGTTCCGAGTTTCAGTTGGGGAAGATGAAAAAATTCCGGAGATGGATGGTGGCAATGGTTTCCCAATAATGTGAATGTACTTAATGTCTTAGGACTGTATATTTTAAAAAGATTAAAATGGTAAATTTTATGTATTTTTACTATAGCTATATATATATATATATATATATATATATATATATATATATATATATATATATATGACTCACATGACTTTATAATTTCACCCCCCCCAATAAAAAACCCACATATTTTTGGCTTTATCCTAATAATCAGCATAAACTATTTAGCAGACAAATGTTTTGATTTTTCGGTGAAGAAAAACTATACAAATGCATAAAATGAGAATGACTGTCCTATAAAGTACCAAAAAGAGTCCATGTGAAGTGTCCTGATTGTCATTTCCAGCAAAGGATTTAAATGAGCATCAGCATCTTTGTGAAGCAAAGCAATTAAGATCTGTGCTGTTTTGTCTTTGTCTCAATATGTGATTAAAGCTAGATTTATTTTCTTTCAGCTGGTCACATTTCTGAGTCAAATGAAAGTTTTTATCTAAGTGATTCTTCAACTTAAACTGGTCTCACTCAAAAATATGTTGTCTCAGGAATGCAAATTGAATATTACCTTAAACAGAATCACTATCTTGAAAACAATCAGAATGTATATTGAAATCTGAAAGGCCAGCTCTTCTTGAAGATAGAGAAGTAAGCTCATTTCTGTGTCCTATAAAAATGTTTACCTTGGACTTCCCTGGCAGCACAGTGGTTGGGAGTCTGCCTGCTGATGCAGGGGACGCAGGTTCGTGCCCCGGTCTGGGGGGATCCCGTGTGCCACGGAGCGGCTGGGCCTGTGGGTCATGGCCGCTGGGCCTGAACGTCCGGAGCCTGTGCTCCGCGGTGGGACAGGCCTCAGCGGTGAGAGGCAAATGTTTGCCTTATCTGTTAAAAAGATACCTCTTCTCACTTGTTAGATCTGGAATCTTCCTAATAGTTTGCTTTGTTGATATTTCCATGAATGAAATACCTCCACGATTATGAGCGTAATATCTAATATCCACTATATTTTAAGTTTTCTAATTTTAGCTTTAATAAAGCAATGTCATGTCTTATCTTTTAGTATTTGCATCAAAATAAGAGAAACTATGTCAAGGAATGATTTTTTCAAAACAAAAGATGGCATTAGCATTAATGTGACATGATGGAAAAAAACAGTGGGCTGGAAGTTGAGAACTCTGCTTTCTCTTTGCCATAAATCACCTTTGTGGTCCTGAGCAAATCTGCCAATATCTCTGAATGGCAATTAAATTTGTTAAATAAGCAGAGTGGATTTGAATCAGAAGGTGTACGTTTGACAGCAATCCTTACTTCTTTGGCACTTACCATAACATTTTTTACATATAAGAACTTGATGAGGATCTTTAAAGTCTCTCAGCCATTCTATATAATTAGGCAAAGATATGCAGTTGAAAATGACAAATCTGAACCATTCTCTCATAGCTCAAGGGCTTATATACAATTTCTACGTCAAATTTTCTGGACAGAATACTGTGTTGGAACATACGGGGAGATATAATTTCTAGGCACTTGAAAGCCCTGGATAAATTTGTGTAATAGGCTAAAAGCTCTGCTGGCAGAATCAAGGAGATGGTCCCAACTTTGTCAGGGACACTTTGCAGGTCAGCATTAATATTCCCTGGGATTTAATCAGAGATGGAAAAAGGACTAAGGAAGTTGTCCTAATGTCATACTCAAGTTAAATATTACCTGAGACCCAAGTTGGAATTACTGTTGTAACAAACAAACAAATAAATAAAGCCAGAGAGAATGAAAGAGAATAAGGTCAAAAGGAGTGTGTTGTTTTATCCTCAAAGAATTTATTCTCCTGAAACAGTTTCCCTTGATTCCTCTCTCACTGAGGAGGGAGTGAGCTTGTTCCTTATATGGTGTGAGGATAGGGGTGTGTCCAGGGTTTGGCTGGAAGGGTGGCTTAGGTGGTATGCTCATTCCTTTGGTGTTGTTGTGGGCATGTGCACTACCCTGCTTTAGCTCCCAGCTCTTCAGAAGTGGTAGCTGGGCTTTTAGATATTATTTTATATCTTGTTGTCCATAATTTGCCCCAACTATGCATGCACACAGTTATTTTTAGTGCCTTATAGTTTCTTTGTATTTTGTTGCTTGAGAAGACATTTGTCCAGGTGCAAGCACTGCAGCAAAGGGTCACAGTTCCCAAGTCCCAGCCTTTCTCAATTAGAAATTTGAATTTTAGCTTTTTTGTTTCAGGTAAGTTATGATGAAGTTGTTTCAAATGCCCTGCTCAGACAAGCACTGAAATAAATACAATAATCATGAGACAACGGTATATACATTTCCCATAAGAAGAATAGTGACTGTGGGTTCCTGAAAGTAACTGTGTCATAGCTCTTCTGAAATGGCCTTGCTGTTCAGGTTTCCCTCCATCAACATTTTTCATTCTATCCACTCTTGCTGAGGGAAATCAGCTGAAGGATGTGATTCCTTCTGTTCAAAGAAGCTCACAGTATCCTCTATGATTCTAATCATAAATACATCATTTTAAAATGTTTTGCCCATTATTTTCATTCAAGTTTACTGAAAACTAACAATACAAAAAATTTGAAAACTTCTTTTAAACTATTTAACTTTAAAATACAGTAACCAACCATAAAATTATCAGACTCCTGAAGGAATTTTTAATCTTTTTAAACTGACTATAAAATGTCGCCTGGAAATGTCATTCAAACTTTTAAACAATAAATAAATGGAGATTTTTGCTCTTATAACTTTGTCTCCAAGCAAATATGTAGGACAAAACACCTAGTGTCCTCAAACTTCTCTTGGCTACTTTGGTCTCACTTTTGGTCTCAATTCCTACTGTCTTATAAAGGGATGTCAATTTTTTTTTTCACTCTTTGTGCAATTTAACAAGTTATGTAGATGGCTGAACTGTAGATTTCAGCTAACAGTCAAATTACTGAAAATGATATAACTCATTCGGTCTAAGATGCATATGATTAATATGTGATTACTGGATCACCTCTTAAATGAGAAATTACAATAATTAAGGAGAAAAGACTTATCCTAAATAAATTCTAATCATATTATTTCAGGTACCAGTAATGTGCTTGCAAATGAAGAAATCTGGGCTGTTTAGATCTGGTAATTGTGTGTGTGTGTGTGTATGTGTGTATGTAGCTTTGCCTAATATAGTATATTTCTATTCTAATTATAATTAAATATAATTTTGACTGTATTCACTATGAAGATATATTTTCAACAAGGCATTTTTAACTAAAATATTTCTAGAATATTTCAGCTGAAAAAACTCACAAGGATAAATCACTTGAATTCTAAAAGGAACATGCAGCCTTAAGGAACAGGAAATGGTGATAATAAAGGTGACTACTCCTTGGTTCCTTCAAAATGTTGTATATATATATATATATATATATATATATATATATATACACACCATCTATAATATATTATGTACATATATTGTGCATAATTATAAATACAATACACATTATGTAAGTATTATATATGTATTTTGCAACACATAATAAAATAATACATATATGTGTATGTGCATTATACATACACATATATATCATGCATACATATATGCGTTTTTGACCACAGTGTATCTTCAGAAGCTATTTTATTAATTTAAGTATTGTAGGCTATTAAAGGGCTCCCTCTATGAAGAATAACAAAATATATATTTCAAAGGCCTTGAAATTGTTTAATTTTTATGGAATGGAATCAGAGACAGTGAATCAGTCTTGAAGATAAGGTGATGAATACTTGCCCAAATATATCATAAAGATTAAAAAAAAAAGGCTAATGTAAACCCTTTAGCAGAGATATTTCATAGACTTCTAATGGCAGAAGTGGTATTAAATGGCAAAGAGTGACTGATTTTTTGAAACTTTTGTCATTTTAATGTATTTTAAAGAAAATTAGAATAGGACTATTTCACATTTTTTAAATAATTTTTTATAACAAAACCACTTTAAACTTGACTTTTATATAGACATAAAATTAATTCTTTGAAAAAATAATTGGAAAGAAACTTATCCTCTGTTATAATATAAAAATGTTATACCATAAAGAAAGGAAAATGATGTGCATGGAGAAATATTAATATACATCTATATGTATATTGCCTGTGTACTTGTTTGTTTAGACATATATTAATATTTCAGGAAGTAAAATATACCTTATTTACTTATAAATTGTGAGTGATAGCAAATAGCATTTAAAAAAATGATACTAAATCTTGACTTCATCATTGAAAGCAGTCAAGAGGCTACAGAGAGGGAGTAAATGTTTGTATGTTCTGATGTGGAATACTTTGAATTGGCTATTGTTACATTAAATATAAGGTTATATAAATTTCCGATGGCCTTATGTCTCTTTATCTGTGTAAAATGATAAAAAATGTTAGCAATCTTTCTCATTTATTTAGGATGAAAAATTTTGATGTACTACAGCATTTTTAGATAAAGTATTCATCTGTCATTTGATGAATATATAATTTTCTCTTTACATCCCAAAAAAGTACACTATATGATTATTTAAAAACCTATTTTAAATACGTGTTCTACTAATTGACCTAGGCTAAAAGAATATAATTTAATATTACTGTATCAACTTTATATGTGGAGCCTTCCAGGAGATAAAGATGGACAAAGTTAATTTCCAGAACTTAATTAAAAAAGAAAAAGGCAATAATTCAGGATTAAATATTTAGCATCTTATAAAAAAATCTTTCTCAAAGGACTATTTTGTTATTTTTTTCAATTACAGAAACCTATTATGAAAAAACTGCTGAGAAATTAAGTAGAATAAATGTAAGGAGATGATTTGTGATTGTAGATACATATGACTCAAAATACTTAAGCCATGTTTCTACAAAAGCAGATTGTAATATGAAATAATTGACAAATTAATAAACTAATAAATAAATCAAATTCGAGCAAGCACAAGTTTTGTTTTTTCCCCCTATGGATCAAATTATATTTGAGAGGAGCTTCAAGATGGCAGAAGAGTAAGAGGCAGAGATCAGCTTCCTCCCCACAAATACATCAGAAATACATCTACACGTGGAACTGCTCCTACAGAACACCTACAGAACACTGGCACAAGACCTCAGACCTCCCAAAAGGCAAGAAAATCCCCACAGACCTGGGTAGGGCAAAAGAAAAAACAGAGACAAAAGAATAGGGATGAGACCAGCATCAGTGGGAGGGAGTTGTGAAGGAGGAAAGGTTTCCACACACTAGAAGCCCCTTCGTGGGCGGAGACGGGGTGTGGCGGAGGGGGGAAGCTTCGGAGCCGTGGAGGAGAGCACATCAACAGGGGTGTGGAGGGCAAAGCGGGGAGATTCCTGCACAGATGATCTGAGCCAACCAGCACTCACCAGCCCGAGAGGCTTGTCTGCTCACCCGCCGCGGTGGGCGGGGGCTGGGAGCTGAGGTTCGGACTTCGGTCGGATCACAGGGAGAGGACTGGAGTTGGCGGCATGAACACAGCCTGAAGGGGGCTAGTGTGCCACAGCTAGCCGGGAGGGAGTCCGCGAAAAAGTCTGTAGCTGCCGAAAAGGCAAAGACTTTTTCTTGCCTCTTTGTTTCCTGGTGCACGAGGAGAGGAGATTCAGAGCGCCACTTAAAGGAGCTCCAGAGACGGGTGCAAGCCATGGCTATCAGCGCAGACCCCTGAGACGGGCATGAGATGCTAAGGCTGCTGCTGCTGCCAACAAGAAGCCTGTGTGCAAGCACAGGTCACTCTCCACACCTCTCCTCCCGGGAGCCTGTGCATCCTGCCACTGCCAGGGTCCCGTGATCCAGGGACAACTTCCCCGATAGAACGAACGGCGAGCCTGAGGCTGATGCAACGTCATGTTGGCCTCTGCTGCCGCAGGCTCGCCCCGCGTCAATACCCCTCCCTCCTCCCGGTCTGAGTGAGCTAGAGCCCCCGAATCAGCTGTTCCTTTAACCCCGTCCTGTCTGAGTGAAGAACAGACGCCCTCAGGCGGCCTACACGCAGAGGCGGGTCCAAATGCAAAGCTGAACTCCGGGAGCTGTGTGAACAAAGAAGAGAAAGAGAAATCTCTCCCAGCAGCCTCAGAAGTAGAAGATTAAATCTGCACAATCATCTTGATGTACCCTGCATCTATGGGATACCTGAAGAGACAAGGAATAATCTCAAATTGAGGAGGTGGACTTCGGGAGCAACAATATATATATTTTTTTCCTCTTTTGGGGAGTGTGTATGTGTATGCTTCTGTGTGAGATTTTGTTTGTATAGCTTTGCTTTTACCATTTGTCCTAGGGTTCTGTATGTCTGGGGGTATTTTTTTATTATTATTTTTTCTTTCTTCTTTCTTTAATATAGTTTTTAGCACTTGTTATCATTGGTGGATTTGCTTTTTGGTTTGCTTGCTCTCTTCTTTCTTTTTTTTAAATTCCTTTTTAAAAAATTTTAATAATTATTTTTTATTTCAATAACTTTATTTTATATTATTTTACTTTATTTTATTTTATCTTCTTTCTTTCTTTCTTTCTTTCTTTCTTTCTTTCTTTCTTTCTTTCTTTCTTTCTTTCTTTCTTTCTTTCTTTCTTTTTTCTCCCTTTTATTCTGAGCTGTGTGGATGACAGGCTCATGGTGCTCCAACCAAGTGTCAGGGCTGTGCCTCTGAGGTGGAAGAGCCAAGTTCATGACACCGGTCCACAAGAGACCTCCTAGCTCCACATAATATCGAACGGTGAAAATCTCCCAGAGATCTCCATCTCAATGCCAAGATCCAGCTCCACTCAAAGACCAGCAAGCTACAGTACTGGACACCCTATGCCAAACAACTAGCAAGACAGGAACACACCCCCATCCATTAGCAGAGAGGCTGACTAAAATCATAAAAAGATCACAGACACACAAAAACACACCATAAGATGTGGACCTGCCTACCAGAAAGACAAGATCCAGCCTCATCCACCAGAACACAGGAACCAGTCCCCTCAACCAGGAAACCTACACTACCCACCGAACCAACCTTAGCCATTGGGGACAGACACCAAACACAACGGGAACCACGAACATGCAGTCTGCGAAAAGGAGACACCAAACACAGTAAGTTAAGCAAACTGTGAAGACAGAGAAACACATAGCAGATGAAGGAGCAAGACAAAACCCTGCCAGACCTAACAAATGAAGAGGAAATATGCAGTCTACCTGAAAAAGAATAAAGTAATGATAGTAAAGATGATCTAAAATCTTGGAAATAGAATGGAGAAAATGCAAGAAACATTTAACAATGACCTAGAAGAACAAAAGAGCAAACAAACAGAGTTGAACAATACAATAAATGAAATTAAAAATTATCTGGAAGAGATCAATAGCAGAATAACTGAGGCAGAAGAACAGATAACTGACCTGGAAGATAAAATAGTGGAAACAACTACTGCAGAGCAGAATAAAGTAAAAAGAATGAAAAGAATTGAGGACAGTCTCAGAGACCTCTGGGACAACATTAAACGCACCAACATTCGAATTATAGGGGTCCCAGAAGAACAAGAGAAAAAGAAAGGGACTGAGAAAATATTTGAAGAGATTATAACTGAAAACTTCTCTAATATGGGAAAGGAAATAGTTAATCAAGTCCAGGAAGCATAGAGAGTCCCATACAGGATAAATCCAAGGAGAAACATGCCAAGACACATATTAACCAAATTATCAAAAATTAAATACAAAGAACAAATATTAAAAGCAGCAAGGGAAAAACAACAAATAACACTCGAGGGAATCCCCATAAAGTTACAGCTGATTTTCAGCAAAAAATTTGAAAGCCAGAAGGGATTGGCAGGACATATTTAAAGTGAAGAAGGGGAAAAAACTACAATCAAGATTATTCTACCCAGCGAGGATCTTATTCAGATTTGACAGAGAAATTAAAACCTTTATAGACAAGCAAAAGCTAAGAGAATTCAGCACCACCAAACCAGCTTTACAACAAATGCTAAAGGAACATCTCTAGGCAGGAAATGCAGGAGAAGGAAAAGACCTACAATAACAAACCCAAAACAATTAAGAAAATGGTAATAGGAACATACATATTGATAATTATCTTAAATGTAAATGGATTAAATGATCCAACCAAAAGACATAGACTGGCTGAATGGATACAGAAACAAGACCCATATATATGCTGTCTACAAGAGACCCACTTCAGACCTAGGGACACATACAGACTGAAAGTGAGAGGATGGAAAAAGATATTCCATGCAAATGGAAATCAAACAAAGGTGAAGTAGCAATTTTCATATCAGACAAAATGGACTTTAAAACAAAGGCTATTACAAGAGACAAAGAAGGAAACTACAAAATGATCAAGGGATCCTTCCAAGAAGAAGATATAACAATTGTAAATATTATGCCCCCAACATAGTAGCAACTCAATACATAAGGCAAAGGCTAACAGCCATAAAAGAGGAAATTGACAGTAACACAATCATAGTAGGGGACATTAACACCCCACTTTCACTAATAGACAGATCATCCAAAATGAAAATAAATAAGAAAACACAAGCTTTAAATGATACATTAAACAAGACAGACTTAGTTGATATTTATAGGACATTCCACCCCAAAATAACAGAATACGCATTCTTCTCAAGTGCTCATGGAATGCTCTCCAGTATAAATCATATCTTGTGTCACAAATCAATCCTTGGTAAATTAAAGAAAATTGAAATCATATCAAGTACCTTTTCCAACCACAACACTATGAGACTAGATATCAATTATAGGAAAAATCTGTAAAAAATACAAACTCATGAATGCTAAACAATACAGTACTTAATAGCCAAGAAATCACTGAAGAAATCAAAGAGGAAATCAAAAAATACCTAGAAACAAATGACAATGAAAACACGATGACCCAAAACCTATGGGATGCAGCAAAAACAGTACTAAGAGGGAAGCTTATAGCAATAAAATCCTACCTTAAGAAAAAAGAAACATCTCAGATAAACAACCTAACATTACAACTAAAGGAGTTAGAGAAAGAAGAATAAAAAAAAAACAAAGTTAGCAGAAGGAAAAATATCATAAAGATCAGGCCAGAAATAAATGAAAAAGAAATGAAGGAAATGATACCAAAGATAAAAAAACTAAAAGCTGGTAATTTGAGAAGATAAAAAAAATTGATAAACCATTAACCAGACTCATCAAGAAAAAGAAGGGAGAAGACTCAAATCAATAGAATTAGAAATGAAAAAGGAGAAGTAACGACTGACACTGCAGAAATAAAAAGTATAATGAGAGATTACTACATGCAACTATATGCCAATAAAATGGACAGCATGGAAGAAATGGACAAATTCTTAGAAATGCACAATCTTCTGAGACTGAACCAGGAAGAAATAGAAAATATGAACAGACCAATCAAAAGCACTGAAATTGAAACTGTGATTAAAAATCTTCCAACAAACAAAAGCCCAGGACCAGATGGCTTCACAGGCGAATTCTATCAAACATTTAGAGAAGAGCTAACACCTATCCTTCTCAAACTCTTCCTAAATATAGCAGAGGGAGGGCCACTCCCAAACTCATTCTACGAGGCCACCATCACCCTGATAACAAAACCTGTCAAAGATGTCACAAAGAAAGAAAATTACATGCCAATAGCACTGATGAACATAGATGCAAAAATCCTCAACAAAATACTAGCAAACAGAATCCAACAGCAACCTTAAAAGAATCATACAACATGATCAAGTGGGGTTTATCCCAGGAATGCAAAGATTCTTCAATATATGGAAATCAATCAATGTGATACACCATATTAACAAATTGAAGGAGAAAAAACATGATCATCCCAATAGAAGCAGAGAAAGCTTTTGACAAAATTCAACACCCATTTATGATAAAACCCTCCAGAATGTAGGCATAGAAGGAACTTTCCTCAACATAATAAAGGCCATATATGACAAACCCACATCCAACATCGACTTCAATGGTGAAAAACTGGAACCATTTCCACTAAGATCAGGAACAAGACACAGTTGCCCACTCTCACCACTATTATTCAATATAGTTTTGGAAGTGTTAGCCACAGCAATCAGAGAAGAAAAAGAAATAAAAGGAATCCAAATTGGAATGGAAGCAGTAAATCTGTCTACTGTTTGCAGATGACATGATACTATAAATGGAGAATCCCAAAGATGTCACCAGAAAACTACTAGAGCTA
Organism: Tursiops truncatus; assembly: GCF_011762595.2. Lineage (NCBI taxonomy): Eukaryota > Metazoa > Chordata > Mammalia > Artiodactyla > Delphinidae > Tursiops > Tursiops truncatus. The sequence goes on from NC_047037.1 coordinate 124,342,168, forward strand.
ATCAATGAATTTGGTAAAGTGGCAGGATACAAAGTTAATGTACAGAAATTTCTTGCATTCCTATTCACTAATGATGAAAAATCTGAAAGTGAAATTAAGAAAACACTCTCATTTGCCATTGCAACAAAAAGAATAAAATACCTAGGAATAAACCTACCTAAGGAGACAAAAGACCTGTAAGCAGGTAATTGTAAGACACTGATGAAAGCAATTAAAGATGATACAAATAGATGAAGAGATATACCATGTTTTTGGATTGGAAGAATCAACATTGTGAAAATGACTATACTACCCAAAGCAAACTACAGATTCAATGTAATCCCTATCAAACTACCACTGGCATTTTTCACAGAACTAGAACAAAAAACTTCACAATTTGTATGGAAACACAGAAGACCCCGAATAGCCAAAGCAATCTTGAGAAAGAAAAACGGAGCTGGAGGAATCAGGCTCCCTGACTTCAGACAATACTACAAAACTACAGTAATGAAGACAGTATGGTACTAGCACAAAAACAGAAATATAGATCAATGGAACAGGATAGAAAGCCCAGAGATAAAACCATGCACATATGGTCACCTTATCTCAGATAAAGGAGGCAAGCATATACAATGGAGAAAAGACAACATTTTCAATAAGTGGTGCTGGGAATATTGGACAGGTACATGTAAATGTATGAAGTTAGAACACTCCCTAACACCATACACAAAAATAAACTCAAAATTCATTAAAGACCTAAATGTAAGACCAGACACTATCAAACTCTTAGAGGAAAACATAGGCAGAACACCCTATGACACAAATCACAGCAAGATCCTTTTTGACTCACCTCCTAGAGAAATGGAAATTAAAACAAAAATAAACAAATGGGACGTAATGAAACTTAGAATCTTTTGCATAGCAATGGAAACCATAAACAAGACCAAAAGACAACCCTCAGAATGGGAGAAAATATTTGCAAATGAAGCAACTGACAAAGCATTAATTTCCAAAATTTACAAGCAGCCCATGCAGCTCAATATCAAAAACACAAACCACCCAATCCAAAAAATGGGCAGAAGACTTCAACAGACATTTCTCCAAAAATGATATACACATTGCCAACAAACACATGAAAGTATGCTCAACTTCATTAATCATTTGAGAAATGCAAATCAAAACTACAATGTGATATTATCTCACACCGGTCAGAATGGCCATCATCAAAAAATCTACAAACAATAAACGCTGGAGAGGGTGTGGAGAAAAGCGAACCCTCTTGCACTGTTGGTGGGAATATAAATTGATACAGCCACTATGGAGAACAGTATGGAGATTCCTTAAAAAACTAAAAATAGAACTACCATACGACCCAGCAATCCCACTACTGGACATATACCCTGACAAAACCATAATTCAAAAAGAGTCATGTACCACAATGTGCATTGCAGCATTATTTATAATAGCCAGGACATGGAAACAACCTAAATATCCATCAACAGATGTATGGATAAAGAAGATGTGGCATATATATATATATATATATAAAATGGAATATTACTCATAAAAAGAAATGAAATACCATACAGCACCAATAAATGCTCCTTTCAATTGCATTGGTCTCTCTATGTTGTCAATCAGCCATACCTCTAAAAAAAAAAAAAAAAAAAAAAAATTAAACCCCAGGTGGAATTTTAGAACAGTTCTATTTTGCCACTCCATGGTCCCCATGTTTGTAGTGACAACTTGCAAGTGGCTTCCTCAGTATACTCTTTGTGTTCTATTTGTTCACTTTTAGCAGTATAATACAGTTTTTAGTGTTCTATTGTTTGTAATATTCAAATTTGTGTTACAGTTAATATTATATCACATTCTCATATGATTGGTATGGGACTGGTTTTCTCCAAACCTTAATGCTTATAAAATGATTGTTGTATTTGATTGTTATTGTTGTTGTTGATTCTCCTTAGTGTGTGTGTGTATATATATATATATATATATATATATATATATATATATATATATGAAGATTCCAGGTAATTCAAAATTATATTCCTAACACCAAGCTTCATGCAAGAAACCATTGCCTCCTCAGGGGTTTGCTGGCTGTCCCAGGGTTGCAGCAATGTGCATTCCACCTCACACCTCTGGATGCACTCACACTACCTTCTTTGAAGCCAACCCAACCTTCCAACAATTACTGCTTTTCCACGTGCCCTTCCCCTCTTCCCTCAATGACTTCAGTAGCTGCTCTTTGCCTTAATGACAATCCCAGATATGAATAACCTAGGCAGTAGTATGTGTGGACGTGTGACTGTTACCAGACTGGACAGCAGTTAGCACAATGAAGTGCAAGTAGGGAATGACACTTTTAAAAAAATGGGGGAGAAGCAGATCAAGAATAGACAGATACAGGTCTGCGGCTTTCCTCATAATAAGGTTGAAGTGAGTTTCAAGATGAACGGAAACTGCTAGTCTATGTGAGAAGAGAATTTAAGGTAAGGTGAGATGATGAAGTGAATTGGGGTTTAAATAAATTGTTAAATTAGTCTCATTACTGAGATTTCCCCAGTACGTCAGAGAGTAGAATTTTTGAGAGCATTATATACAGTAACATGAACTGTATTTTAAAATGTTATATAAAAAAAGCACATTTTCCCTGTTTCATTTTCTCTGAAGTTCATCATCCTTGAACATGCCTACTGAGACCCTGGTAAATGAATGTTTGATTAAGCAGCACTAAAATTAAAATCAAAAAAAAATCTTCTTCACTAGGTAATATTTTGTTGGCTAAGCAAAGTCAGTTATTGTCTATCATTCTAATTTCGTTTTCACTGAGATTATTTTTGTTTCTTTTGGTTTTAATTATGCTTCCATCCATCCACTTTTATTTACATTTATATTTTAAATTACTGTTGTATATCATTTAAAATTACACGTTTTAAAACTTCTGATTTAATTATGCTTTCTCTCTTATTACCATCTCTACTGCAGCTGTTACTCTCATTGACTGTTACCAGAAATTTATTTTGCCTTATTTTTCAATTTTGTTTCCTTGTTTTATGCAAGAATTTTTTTTTCCCCACTGAGAGAAACTATTCTCTTCATTATTTTCTTTTTCTAATAGTTGATTATGTGTTCTACAAGGAAGATACAGTGTTGATGCAAGCTGTAGGGGAAAACAACAGTGAATGTATTTCAGAGGGAGAAACAAGCTTCGCATGCTTAGCTGGAGATTTGCTGCACTTGACCATGGCTTCCAATGAGCATGACCCCACCATAGGCAGGACTTGATGAGCAGAGGACCTGAAACTGGGCACAAGAGATTGAGGTAGTCTTCCTGGCATCTGACACTACCTCGTAATCCTCACTGAGACCTTTAATGATATTAGGAAATACTTGTGAAAGAGATACACACAGAAGTTCCCATTTTAGAGACATAGTTGTTGTTGTTTTTAATTTGCTGAGCTGGCAATTTACTGCTTAAGGAGAAGCAAAGCAATAAGAATTGGGTATTATCTCTTCTAGCTTAGATAGAATATACTGTTTAAATCTTCTCAATACTAAGTTGAGTTTTAAACGCAGGATGGTTAATACAATTTTGAGGTTAAACATAGATCACACGTTGTACCATTACAGTGATATATCTAAAATTAAAATATCTTTACTTAAATAAGACATGGAGCTGTACTTCTATATTTTCAGCTTTATATCAGAAACACTTACAATAAAAAAAAAGTTTGTGATATTGAAATAACTGATGTTTAATAGCACTAGAGAAGCTTAAAAACAATTTAATATATATTATACAATCACATCTCCATGACAATGCTAAATTGTTATAGTCTTCACTAAGTAGATGAAAAAGATGAAAATCTGAAAATGTAATGAAGCTGCTGAAAGTCACAAATATATTAAGAAACAGAAGTGACACTAGAATCCCAGCCTGTTGACTGCTCTGTAAGGGTTCTTTCCTCCTATGTGGGGGTAATAAAGTGCCACCAGTCTAAAGGTCAGGAGACTGAGATTCTACATCCAGATCTATCATTCACAAGATGTTTGACCACTGGAAAGTCATTTTGCATCTCTGGGACTATATCCAGAGATAAACTCCAGTATTTCCCTTATTAACAGTAATGCCAAATTATCTAACAATACTAATATCCTGCAAAAAGTCCACAGGGCCATGGGGACAAAATTAATATTTGTGACAAATTAATAAATGTTATAATTACATGATAATAAAATTTCCAAAATGTATTTGTTTAATTTACATGTCATATAAATGAATGGACCAATCATTTTTAAAATCATGTATTTGATTTTTAAAAAATGGTTAACTTTAAGAAGAATGAAATATTTAACCAGAGATTCCAAAATTTCCAAATTTCAGTGATATTATTTTATTTAAACCTTTTAAACCAAACCAGCAAATGTTAAACCTTTAATAATAGTTATTTTCGAAACAGAGATTCCAAATGCCTTTTCATTTGGGATTATTTTGGTTATAGCCATCACTTCTTGGTTTTCCATTCTATGTCTTTGCTCTGCCAGAGTTTTCACATGTATTACAACAATGTAAAAGAAGAGAGTCTAGTGAAATACACTTTTAACTGTCAAATTCTAAATGATAGCCATGAAAAATTTTTTTCTTCTACTTTTTTAAAAATATATTTGAACAGTTTGCATTTTTACAAAATTTATGTTTGAAGCAATACACCTCTTCATTTAAATTTGCAAGTATAGAAATCTGTTTAGAATGGCAAATCACTTAATTTTAGCTTATAATTCTTATGGAACCATATTTTGAAGTTTGTATTCATGAGCTCTGAATATAGATAATTCCTCTTATAATAGTAAAGAGAGGACAAAAGAAATTAATCATAATATGATATCTAAATGGAACTAGAAAAATCTTGCATGAATACCTATGCTAATTGCTGGGGCAATTCCTTGCTAAGGGAGCTATTTATCAAAGACACAATGAAAAATAAACTATTGTTTAAAAAATTCTTTTGGAAACATTAAATACTTCATTTTATAACCAGATGGTTAAATGTAAGAGGTAGTCAAATAAGTTTTTTTTTTTTTTAATTGGGAAGAATTTCACTGACCGAAATACAAACACTACTTTTATTTATTTATTTATTTATTTATTTACTTACTTACTTATGCTGAGGTAGTTAACCTAGCTACTGTTTATTTATTTATTTATTTACTTATTTAAACATCTTTATTGGAGTATTATTGCTTTACAATGGTGCATGAGTTTCTGCTTTATAACAAAGTGAATCAGCTATACATATACATACATCCCCATATCTCCTCCCTCTTGCATCTCCCTTCCACCCTCCCTATCCCACCCCTCTAGGTGATCACAAAGCACTGAGCAGATCTCCCTGTGCTATGCGGCTGCTTCCCACTAGCTATCTATTTTACATTTGGTAGTTTATATATGTCCATGCCACTCTTCACTTTGCCCCAGCTTACCTTTCCCCCCTCCATGCCCTCAAGTCCATTCTCTATGTCTGCATCTTTATTCCTGCCCTGCCCCTAGGTTCTTCATAACCACTTTTTCCTTTTTTTTTAGATTCCATATATATGTGTTAGCATACGGTATTTGTTTTTCTCTTTCTGACTTACTTCACTGTGTATGACAGTCTCTAGGTACACCCACCTCATTACAAATAACTCAATTTCATTTCTTTTTATGGCTGAGTAATATTCCATTGCATATATGTGCCACATCTTCTTTATCCATTCATCTGTCGATGGACACCTAGGTTGCTTCCATGTCCTGGTTATTGTAAATAAAGCTGCAATGAACACTGAGGTACATGATTCTTTTTGAATTATGGTTTTCTCAGGTATATGCCCAGTAGTGGGATTGCTGGGTCATATGGTACTTCTATTTTTAGTTTTTTAAGGAACCTCCATACTGTTCTCCATAGTGGCTGTATCAATTTACATTCCCACAACAGTGCAAGAGGGTTCCCTATTCTCCACACCCTCTCCAGCATTTATTGTTTGTAGATTTTTTGATGATGGCCATTCTGACTGGTGTGAGGTGATACCTCATTGTAGCTTTGATTTGCATTTCTCTGATTATTAGTGATGTTGAGCATTCTTTCATGTGTTGTTGGCAATCTGTGTATCCTCTTTGGAGAAATGTCTATTTAAGTCTTCTGCCCATTTTTGGATTTTTTTTTGTTTGTTTGTTTTCACACACTAGTTTTAAATGAATTATTAGAATGATGAACATTTTAACCTTTTCAGGTATGAAAGTACTGAGAAATCAGCAAATGAATTACATTAACATTTTTAGAGCAAGTTTAAAAGTGTAATTTGTAAAGGACTGAAATTTGATGAGTTTCTGATTCTAGAGTAGAAAAAATGCTGAATGTTTGTGATAAAGACCAGATAATCTTATGGTCTTATCCTCTTAGCTGTAAAGTTGTTTATATTTTTGACATGAGCTAATTAAGTGACTCTATTCCTTTTAGTTCCTCTGGCTGCAAGTAGTAGTCATATGGGGGTGCTTGAATAAGAACATTTTTTTAACAGCAGTGAAGGATTATCATATTGGTGGCCTACTGATATTTTTCTGTTTGTTTCATTTTACTTATACCCAACAAATATTAGTATTAGCCAGCTGTAAGTCTCTCATATAGTTTCCTAGGACATGAATAGTGGTTAGTTGATAATATTTGCATTTATGTTTCTAAAATAGGTGTGAAATGGTAGGGGAAAATGTACTAATCAGGCACAAATGTGTTAATATTCATCTTAGCTCTGACTGTTCTAAGATGCATTTGGGGAAACATCAGTTGCAATATCACCTCTTTTATTCATTTCTCTAATTTATTGCTTTAAAACTCTCCACATTTACTCAACACAATGGTTATAATTTTTGTTCTAAGCACAGGAAGTAATGAAGTGTTTAATTTCTGTAGTAGTAAATACAACTAATGCAGGAGAGATTTCAGGCAGGCCTGAAGTCCAGACTGAATAAGGTTATGTAATATGTGAGAAATTGACTTTGGGAGATTGACCTTCAGTTCAGTTATTTTTGTATAGAGGAGTGCCCACAAGCCCTGGATCTACCAGTATTATTGGTCACACACATCTTCATGAGGAAGGTTCCTCTATCAGATGGGAGAATGTGGATGAATTTCCTAACCAACAGTGTAGGAAGATGTGTAATTTAATATATTTTTCTTTTTGTAAAAAAGTGCCCAAATGAATAACATGTTCTTAACTAATTACACATTCCTCCAACATTCAAGATTTCTTATGGCTTCATCATAGGATAACATAACAAAACATAATATAACATGTCTTGAATATCTGTGTCAAAGAGATTTTCTGCTTCCTTTACTTTTGTGGTGATGGTTGAACAAAGTTTCAGTTGGGAAAATGGTTCACCTGTCCTCTAGAAACTTTTAGAAAAATTAGTTAGTAATTAATTTTTCCTTGAAATAACACCAAATCTAGATGTCTCCCATTTCACTAAATATCAACGAATAGCTAATTGCAAGCTTATAAAAACTGTTTTAGATAATAGAAAAAAAGTTCAGTCTCAAATTTATTACACAAGTGGAAAATATTCTTGATACCAAAACCAAATAAAAACAGTGAAAAAAAGGGTAATTGTACATTTATCTCAATCACAACAATTGGTTCAAGAATCTTAATCTAAATATTAGTAAACTGAATTCAGTAATGCATGAAAAAATATTAATACACAATGGACCCATTTGGGTGAATATCATGAATGTAAAATATTTTAGTATCAATTAATTGATGAATGTGACTTCTTATAGTGAAAGGGATTAACAGAGAGAAACAGCATTGCCATTTAAATCAGTATAAAGTTTGGTAATATTTAATAACTCCTATCAAACTATTCTATCTGATAAGAGAAATTTGAATAAAAGCTAAAGAAAAAACATGTTAAGTGGTGAAAATTACAATAGTTTTGAAAGACATTAGTAATACCTAAATAAATGTAGAGAGAGAGGGAAAAAATATGTTCTTATAGAGAAAAGATTTTATAAAAAGGAGATTATAATTCTTCTAAAATGACCATTAGGATCAATACAATTTTAAAAAATAATCACAACTGGATGTTTATAGTATATAACAAATGCAGGAGAAAATGATCAAGAGTAACTGAGACTACTCAAAAAGAACAATGAAGGGATAGTTTTTTTTTTAATAGATATTAGCGTAGATGATAGCATTTTTAGTAATTAAGAATCTGACGTATTTGTATAAGAATAAAAAAATGGCCCATTTGTTTCAAAGACTGAAACAGGATCATATTAAAAAACAAATAGGAGACTTGACTTATTCCAGAACATGTGTTTCAGATAATTTGAAAACATTTATCTACGAAGTTATACAGCGATGCTACTAACAATTAGTAAGTTCCATAATTTGGACATTATCAATATATTGTTTACCGTAAAAAATATATATATAAAGACAGTAAGTGCATTTGGGACAATTTTAGTTCTGAAACTGAAACCAGATACCTACCTCATAGCATGTATAAGACTCAATTTTATTTGCATGAAATAATTTGAAAGAGAAAGCTTATAAAGCTTTTAGAAGATAATATAGAAGAATACCTTTATATTCTGCATAGAGAGGGGTTGCTCTAGCAAGAAAATAAATGCAAACTCTAATGGAAGTGATTAATAACATGAACTATATAAAATTTCAAAGAAAACATACATTAAAGAGAAAAAAATCCTTATGTCAGGATAATACTGATTCAACAAAGAATTTTTCATCAGAATATAAAGAAGTCCTATCAGTCATTACCATAGGTCAAACAATAAGATGGTAAAATGGTTAAATGATATGAAGAGGCCTTTTACAGAATAGAAATACAAACTGTCCATAAACATATGAAAATATGCTCAAACTCATTAAAATTAGGAAAATAACAACTGAAATCCAAAGAAATGCAATTTCATAATTAAAAGTTTGGCAAAAAATTAAATTAAAATCTATTAATAGCAAATATTGCTAAGGATTTGTAGAAACTAGGATTTTTATCTATCACTTGTTAGAGAGTCATTGGTACCATCACTTCAGATTACTTAGCAATATCTACAGAGTTGAACATGAACTTTGGACATTGCACATGGGGAAATCAGGAAGACCACATGAGGGGTGACAAAGAATCTATTTCCTAATCCAAGTGGTGGAGACATAGACCTTCATTTCTCTTGTATTCTTTACTATGAACAGACCGTGAAAAAAGAAATATATAGATACATTATTTTCTACAAAGAAAAGTAATAAAAGAATATATGCAAAAGTATTGCTAAATTAATGATACACTAGCACTACTAACACGCAGCACATTTTAAGTGGTGCATGTATGCATTTATATATTGCTGCTATTTTAACCTACTCAATTTTAAGAAGAGACCTCAAAAAAAAGTTAAATATCCCTCAAACCTTCAACTTACTTCAAGTCATACTCATAGATCACTGAGCATAATCCACTGTATATATATCACAAGCTAATAGTCTCTTCTCATACTTTATAAGAACTTATATGACAAGGCCACACATCCACAGTAATTTAATGTAGTGGCATGGAATATAGGTGAACCAAAAGTAAGGCATTAAAAATCTCATAATATCTAAATTATTATAGGAAGGCTAATGTTTTCATTTTTTTAACTGTCAGAATTTTTAAATAGAGTATGAAATGTATGATTATCTTTCTACACTAACCAGGAGACAACTTTAAAATTAAAAAAGGAAAACAAAATCATGAAGTATAAACAAACACAAGTAAAAATATACCTGGTATTTAATCCATGCAATATTATGTTATAGATACTGTAATTATTTCCATTTTACAGATGAGACAGCTAAAGTATACAGAGGAGTTTAACATCTTGCTCATGGCTATAACCACTTGACAGTGAAACTGGAATAAAACCCTGGCAGTGTTTCTCCAGTATCCATGGCCTGAATCACTATGTGTAACACACTAGCAGGCATAGAGATAGGGTTCCAGCCCAAGTTTGTGCCGAAAACACCCTCCAAGATAACAGAGGGTGTCCTAGCTTTTAATTGCCAATGACAAGTTGTAAACACAGATCTGTCTGATCACAAAGTCTAGGTTTCCTACCATCCTCAAATGAAAGCCAAAAATTGGATCTAAAAATGTATGTGATCTATATATATGAAATCTAAAAAAAAAAATGTTTATGAAGAACCTAAGGGCAAGACAGGAATAAAGACACAGACCTACTAGAGAACGGACTTGAGTACACGGGGAAGGGGAAGGGGAAGCTGGGACGAAGTGAGAGAGTGGCATGGACATGTGTACAATACCAAATGTGAAATTGATAGCTAGCGGGAAGCAGCCGCATAGCACAGGGAGATCAGCTCGGGTGCTTTGTGAGCACCTAGAGGGGTGAGATAGGGAGGGAGATGCAAGAGGGAAGAGATATGGGGATATATGTATATATATATAGCTGACTCACTTTGTTATAAAGCAGAAACTAACACACTATTGTAAAGCAATTATACTCCAATAAAGATGTTAAAAAAAAATGTATGTGATCTAAACCAGTTTGGTTTCCTTATCAATGCCAAACATTCCTCTCTTAGAGTTTCATTCAATTTGTTGTCATTGTTGAATCTTCTTTTTAAATCCACTTTTTGCTTTCTCCCTGCCTAAGTTGATATGGTGTTTGGTCCTCCTCTTTGCACTTCATGTTCATGCTCTATGAAACATACACTTTATTTTTACCTTCTCCATTCTCCAGTTAGAGGGGTGGCCTATCCAATCCATTTTCATACGGAAGTTTGTCTCTGAAGAGGCAAATCCAGGCAGAAACTGTTTTGGAAGAAGAGACAGTGGGAAAAGTAGTAATATAAAAACCTCTCTTCACTCTTTTTGTTTGAGCAACTTCACTTTATAAACAGCTTTTGGGGCTTTCTGGAATTTTGCATGTAGCTTCCTCTCCACCCCCAAAATCTACACACATATGTCTCCTCCAAATTGGCACTTTACATCTACTTCTACAAGGATCAAATTATGAACAGCTGCAGCTGCTGATGTTCAACAACCCCTGAAAGGAGTTCAGGGTGGAAATCAGGAATAAGGCACTCTGTGCTCTAGGAAAAATTGGCAGAACAGGTCTTCAGATAGTTAGATTGTTCAGGAGAAGATTTTATGAGCCAAATTCCTGCATCTCCTGGTATCTAGAAAAGCACTAAAATCCTTCATGGTGACGTCTGCTCCTTGTGACTAGCAGTAACTTTCACAAGAATAGCAGCAACCTTCTGCAAAAAATATGTGCTTGATTGCCTGTACTCTCCCTTCACCAAAATTACATATATCCTGACCTTTCCCCACTACCTCTTTGAAGCTGTTTCTCAGAACTATCGGAAATGCTGTCTCTCGGGCTAGTCTTCGTTTTGCCCCAAACAGAACTTAACTTACAACTCTCATGTTGTACATTATTTTTGGTCGACACATACATCATAACTCCATTTCCCCACACATTTTCTAAGTTCAGCCTTTAATGCAAATATGGTCATCTTATACCTCTGCTCAGAAACCCTTGATGGTGCCCTTTTTTATAGGATAAATCTAAAATCTTTAGCATTTGAAACAAACACATCTTTAAATTCCTCACATGTATATTTTTTGTGGAAAAGTATTGTTTTAAGATTACTGCAGACTTCACCATCTGCCTACCCAATAAATATTTATGCCATTATCCTTCCTAATAGAACCCATTTGTTGAAGATACATACCTGTTCTCTCTACCTCCATCATGCCTCAGGGGAAGCTGAATCCTGTGGTGTAATCAATCTTGGGGTAATCCTCAATATCTTGCCAGAGACTGGTGAAGGAGTGGACTACAATTCTACTATCATGACTGGTAGCACTGGACTCAGAAACTTCAGGGAGTTTTCTCATTTCAAAGAGAAACTACAAGAAGAGATAGGATTCTCATTTTCCTCTTGATGTGAATGTGCACAGGGCTGTGAAAATTAGAATGGATATAGCTATCTTACTACCAGCCTGAGAATGAACTAACACAGGAGAAGCAGGATAGAAAGAGTTCGGATTTTTAAAATGCTACTGAACTGCTGAAACAACCACCCCTGAAGACTATACAACTCTCGACTGCCTTCATGTTGGAACATATATTTCATTATTGATTAAACCAACTTGAGACAAAATTCTGTTGCTTACAGGCAAAAATACCCTAAAATGAATGTAATGTCAATCAGTGGCATTCATTGCTTCAGGGAGAATGGCAGATTTCTAAATAAATTATGTTTCATGTTTACAAGAGATACTAGTCTTAAAGCAGAAACACCTTTATTAGTATGAAAGCTAGGCTGTTTTAGAGATGAATTTTAACCCAACAATGCCCAGAGACTAAAGGGCTCATAGCCTAGAGTTTACACCATGAAAACTATAGAGTGGGGAACAATGGAAAATTATGCAAAAACTAGATTTTCTCCCACAGGGAAAAGAAATACACATTTGAAAAACTAGAGAGGGGAAGAAATTTGGCAAAAAGGAAGGAGTAAGGATTTTCAAGAAGAGAAGACTTTGTGTTTACATCCCCCAAGAATAAGTGGAGTGACTGCACACTTAGCAAAATGTTCAATCCCATTGTCAATTATTTTTATTTTATGAGTAATAGTGAAGTTAGAAGTAGACACAAAAATGCCATATAGTAGCCTCACAGAGACCTGTGCACCTCAGCAGAGTTCAGCTGAGCAGTCCAATGGTCAGGAGTTAAAAAAAAAGAAAAAGAAAAAAGCCTGAGGATGCTTGGGTCAAGTGGAAGAGGCTGCAGAGAACATGGTCCAGGACAATAGAGGCCATGACAGGACCATGGATTTCAGACTCTGATTCCAGTGTATGATTTTCCAGAATGATTTGGACAGAACAATATGAGCTTCAACTTAGCAGAAGCCAGCAGAGGAATGCTGATGGTTAAAGACCACCTTCCCAAACTGGACAATACTTACACTTCCATGATGACTCCCAGTAACATGCGGAATCATCCCTATTAATCTGGAGGTTAGGATGGTCTGTGTCAGTCGCTGTTAGACTGAGGAACAAGTTCTGAGAGCAGGTGAGGGGATTAAGAAGAGATGGGGTCAGGAGGGTGGTGTACAAACACACACACTTTATTTCTCATCAAACATGTTTTTGTTAAAATCACCAAACCGAATCATCAGACAGTATTTCCTTAATGTTGAAATTATAGTGCAAAACATTCTGCGAACCAGGATATAAACATGTATGAAAACAGACTGTGACTACCGAAACATACTGAGTACAAACTATTGTTAGAGAAATCGCAAGCAACCTCACAGGCTAAGACTCATATCTTCTCTAATAACTCTTTCGGGTCCTGTCAAGAATTAAGCAGAACTTCGGCATGCTTTAAGCTGCAAGGACTGTGTCAGCTTGCAGCTGGTTCCCGACAGGTCTGTAAGAAGATGATCTGCAATAGAAAAAAATGTAAGTTCCCAGCATCACTGTTTTTGATACTGTAGCATCTGGAATAAGCAACTATGTTGCTTTTTGATGTAGGTGTTTTGGATCTCAGCTTAGAGTCTCCTCAAGTCATTTGATTGATTGCCATTGGAAGATGATCTTGTGTCTGTCTCTGGGTATGATGATAGCTAAGGAAGCTCAGGAGTTCATTGTTAGCCACTAATCATCATTCAGTCACTTTAGAAGAGGTTCCATCAATGAGTCTGAATTGACTAGAGTTGAAGCCTTTAATCCTTTTATCTTAACTGACTGGGAGAATAAGCAGTTATTTTTAATAATTAAGTGCAGTTGAGCTATAGGACATGTTTATCAGGATCACCATGATGGTTCCTCATAGAATAGGCTCAGAATTTCATGAATGAAATATACTCTTAAAAACACAGAGGCTGAATTATTTTCCAGACTAAAAGTTTGTGCACAGGCTGTGTAAGAGATGGGTCTCCCCAGACTAGAGAGCTAAGGTTGTGTAGGAGTTATAGATATGGTTGGTCCCTAGTTGAAGATATTGAGGAAAGAGTCCCCAAAGTCCTCATTATGGTGAGGAATATTCTTGAATCAGGAGCAATAGGAAAGAGAAAACAATGTATCCAAAGCAGATGAGAAGAAACAGGAAGTTGGTGAGTTAAGAATTTCAAGCTGATTTGGAAAGACATATTCAGCCACTGAGATTGAGGAAAAAGACAAAATAACACATGTTGCTAAGATTCCAGCTTACTGACCTACATGAAGGAGAATGTCTTGAACCAAAATAACATTAGAAGAAATGTTTTTTAAGGGATGTTGATGAGGATGAGTTTAGTCTTGAGTCTATAAAATTGAACATTTTCTTCTAAATCAGTCAGATCCCATCATTAAACAAATGTTACACTCATGTTGAGGATGTTGAGAAATTTAATGAACAGACTACTTAAAATGGTGTGTGAGTGTTTAGAGGATCCACAGAGAAGAATGAAGTATTCAGGGAGTGGAGGATGACGGTTGGGGGAAAGATTAATAAAACAAACATGTTCTTTTCTTGGTTGTTTTTTTGTTTTTTGCCTAGCCTTGAAGTTGGTTGTCACTGCTAAGTACTCAGATGAGGAAGACACACAAGAGGATCAAAAGCAGATGTGTGTGTGTTCACATGCATATGTATGTGTTCAAGCACACTTGTGCGTGTTACTGTGTTCCACATGACCTGGATCAGAATTAAAAACATTACACCTTCTTCCTGAAACCAAAGAACAAATGTATTCTAGACCACTTCTATATAAGATTTATATATATCATATCCTGCTCAAAGTTCTAATCTTTAATATGTTTACCTAAGTCCTTCCTCGAAAGTTGATTTTTTTTCTTTTGCTCTTGACTTATGTGCAAATTCCAAATTCTTCAGGGAGTATACAAAATATATTTGTGCATATGTAAGTTGTGCATGTATGTGTATGTGTGTGTCTTTCCAGAAATAAGAAGTTTTAAGGTTGTGGTATGTTCCTCAGAACATACTTCTATACATTAACTGATTAACTTGTATATCTCCTCAAGATGAACTTATTCTTTGTTATATTTCCTGTGAGTCCTAGTGCCTAGAACACAGTAGTATATGTTGACTTAATGAATTCATTAGCTAGATATTTATGAAGAAGCTTGCCCCATGAGGGCTTATGTGTACCTATCTGCATATGTGAAGAAAATGGTAATTTTTTGATTAATCTACTTAGTATTTTGTCACCTACATTACCAATGTAAGTAAAGTTTAATTTTACACATTCCTGTCAAACTAACTCAATGTTTGTAAAAATCATTCGTTCATTCTTTATGTATTTGTCTGAATTTGGTAAAGATTTGTCTCTAACTTCTAAGCATCAGTATAACAATCCATACTGCCAATGTGAATGTTGCAGTTTTTGTTTCTTTAAACACTCTGTAATACAATCTGAATTGATCCTTTAAAAATCACCGACTTGGTTATATTTCCACTCCAAAGTGCATACTTCCATTTCATCCACTGATCAATTTTTGTCATCTTTTAAAGTAAATATCCTTGTTATGTGTCTTATAATGATAGCCAGAAACAGGGATGTGTAAACAGCAATAGTTGTGATTTCAAGTGAAACAAATGCGTGAGAGCAGTCACACATAGTGAACACACAGGCACTGTATAAACTACTCCAGTAATTCTTCCTGCAGGACTAACAGAGAGATGAGGCAGCAAAGCTCAGCAAACAGATTCAAGAACACTTTAGGGTGACCTCTTATTGACCAGTTCTTTCACATTCTGTAACTGAACTAACCTAAAGAACAGCCATTATGGACTGTGATTGGAGTTTTTCTTTAGAGATATAAATAAATTGATTGCTACCTTACTGGAATTGAAAGTTGTTTTCTCCTTATCATAGAGTGAATGTGTATACATAGCAGTCAGACTTGGCTGAAGGAAGCATTTTAAGGTTCAAGTACAGGTGACATTTGTAGATGGCTTGACAGACCTTTGTCACATGTGGTAGTGGATATTGTTCATAACGTGGATTACAAATGATAACTAAGGCAGTGTTTACAACAAAGAATTCAGGACACAGGAAGTTATATTAGCCAGAGTTGCTGAAGATCAAGGCCAGCAGGAACTTAACTTATGGGCAGAGAAATACCTAAGAGAAAGAAAATGTCCACAACCTTAGAATTATACCGTGCAAACTCTAAACACAAGGGTAAGGAGAGGGTTATACCTGTGGTCATGATGAAGCAATAGGTCACATTTCTAGAAAATATGTATAAGAAAATCTATTTTCTTCCCAAACCTGAAGAACTTATGTAATTTTGATTATAATTTGTAATCAAATTATACGTCCAATTATATATGATTATGTATATCCAATATATCCAATTATAAGTATATTGTATATACAATCCAGTTATATATATATGATTAGTGTGATTACCTTATTTTTTGACTTTGAGACTACAATAAAAATAACTTGAATTAATTGAGTATAAGTTGTGATACAGACATTTTACAAATATTTTCTCTAGGACTTAAAACACTCTTGAAATATCACTCTTATTTTCCCTATATTATCAATGACAATCTAGATCTGAAATCCAGATCCAAAAACTTGCTCAACAACAACAACAAAGCAATAGACAGAACAATAATTCAAACTTGGAAAAGGAAATTATATTTCCTAAAGTTGAAGACATCATACTACGTTTATTTTCCCATTATCAGACATAATCAGGTATAATTTTGCCCAAATTATGTTACATTGTTTATCTTTTAAGATCTTGTTGCCATCTGGATCATTTACATAACAGAAAAAAATAAGACAGTTGCACAAGAAAATTACAATAGCTCTGAATTAATTTACAGATTCAGTGCTATGCTTTGGATAACCATGTGAAATAAGTTTGATGTCACCAATCAGCAAAGGGAAAATAGAACACAAAAATGTAATTTTCACGTGAAATTATTATCTTAAAATAATCACTGAATGCTTTTCCCTCTCTTATGAAAATATATTTAACTCTAAAAAGAAGTAGACCATATCAAGAATGCTACAGTGTCTTCTGAGATATAAGTAAATTTTGTGGTACAGATATGCTATTGAATTCTCATTTAAATCAAGTATATATATATATTTTTATATATTTATTTATATTATATATATAGCATGTATAATTATGTATTACTTTATATAAAACATTTATTATATAATATTTACTATATATTATATAATAGTTATTACATATAAATTATATATTGATAATATAATATTCCATTATATATTAAGAATATATTCATTATATGTTATATATAATATACATTATTATATATATTAATGATAACACTCAAGTTCTAAGACTCATAGCTACTGCAATCTGGCTTTTTAAATTTTTTGGTGCCATTTTATCACCATCATTATAATCTATGCAAAGTATATGACATTAAGACAGAATCAGTAGGAATGAAATTGGATCATCTGTAGAAACGTGGATGGACCTAGAGACTCTCATACAGAGTGAAGTAAGTCAGAAAGAAAAAAACAAATATCATATATTAACGTATATATGTGGAATCTAGAAAAATGGTACAGATGAATCAGTTTGCAAGGCAGAAATAAAGACACAGATGTAGAGAACAAACATATGGACACCAGGGGGGGAAAGCCAGGGGTGGGAGGCAGTGATGGTGTGATGAATTGGGAGATTTGAGTTGACATGTATACACTAATGCATACAAAATAGATAACTAATAAGAACCTGCTGTATAAAAAGTTAAAATTAAATTTAAAAAAAAAGACAGAATCAGTAACACCAAGATGTAGAACAGAATTAATCTGCCAATGTCACATACTAAATACATGCATTGATACTAATCACACAGCTGAGGCTCAACTGTTAAAATTTCTTAAAGCAGTTTTAAAAATATATATATTTTTACATATACATGTATCTATTCTTTTTCATTTTTTTTTCCCATTTAGGTTATTACAGAATATTGAGCAGAGTTACCTGTGCTTTACAGTAGGTCCCTGTTGGTTATCTATCTTAAAGCACAGAGTTACCTGTGCTTTACAGTAGGTCCCTGTTGGTTATCTATCTTAAATATAGTAGTGTGTATATGTCAATAAGATAGAATTTAGTGGGCAGACTAAAGGCAGAGTGATCAGCAAAGACATTCCAAGATACTCTGAAATGCAATTTAAAACAATGCAGTACATCCTCAGCATGCCAGGAAAACTGCAGGTAAAATGCACCTGGTTGTTTTCAGATTAAGGTGACTTGTTTAGCAAAAGCTCTAAACATAGTTCATATTTTGCAGTCTCCAGTTATGGAACAGAGAGTGCTGGGAACCCATAAGTCTTTCAGGCTATAGATGCTCACATAGGTGACATCAATGCCAATGGAGTGTTGTTATTTCATTCTCACTGTAGCCACTGGAGAAAAGAAGGAGAATGTGGAAGGAGAGTTTAGCATCTTAGACTCTCAGAACAGGAGGAAATGTCAGAGTCAATGACTGAAGTTGTTCCCATCCTGACTGATAATTCTAACAACCTAGGATGTATTTTAAATGTATTGATTTGTACCATTCAACCTTCCCCATTCTAAATCAGTAGTTCTGAGAATGAAACTCAGGAATCTATACTTTTTTAAAGACTTAATTTAAAGACATACTTTTTTAAAGTTTTCCCCACAAAAAAATTGTAATGAAGATATGAGATCCAGAACCACTGATTTGTTCTAGCCCTATTTTTTCCCTAAACTCACCTCTTTAGACACGTGCTATGTATATATCCCAGATGAATAGAGGTCTGATTTTGCCCTGAGAGAACACTAACGGGGGAAAGACTGAGAGAAAGGGAAGAATTGCATTACGTATCTACCAACAAAGGTAATAGTGAACCTGTGTTCCTTTGCTATCATTGACAACCTGTTTTTCTTTTCTTTTTCTTTAGCATCTATATAAACTGTTTATTGTCAATGTTTTGTTTTCCCATCTCCAGAATCTCCCTTGTATTTCAAGCATCTTTTTTCTTATATTGAGCAATTTGATCCCTGATTCTAGGAAACTGCACACACACACACACACACTCAAAACACAGATGTACTCTCCAATGAACCCCACTTATCAGGACTTAATATTTTTGTAAATCCATGGGGAAATATAAGTAACAGAATGTCCAAACTACACATTAAGCTCTCACAAAGAAATGGAAGAGAACCTAATGTGGCTGATGTGAAACTGGTTTGGGGATGATGTGTACTTGATAATGTATATTTCTGATTTAGATTATTCTTCCTTCATTATCATGCTTAATAAAACAAAACTTGGCCTCTGGTCCTACCTAGAGAAGCAGGTAGTCTAGGCACATACAAGTTAAACAGCTTAACAGGATTGCTACAGGAGACACTACCCATCCAAGGATTTTAAGAGGATTAGACATTCTCCTCCCAGATGTTGATAAGCTTAAACTCAGTGCTTTATATACCCCTTCAGAATGATAAATTCCTTCAGTATTTTTCTTATTCCTCATTATCCCATGGTTTTCTAATATCCTAAATACCATATTATGAATCATTTTTGCTGCATCTGATTGATATAATATGGTAATTGTACCTTTTATTATGTCCTAAATCAATAACTCCACCACAGTCACTAAGCAACCCCATAAAACAAAACAAAACAAAACAAAAAACCAACAAACAAAAAATATAAATTCTCTTCTATTGTTGAGAAATTCCTGTTTGGTTTCATAAAAAAAGAAAAAAAAATTGCTAGTTAACAATTGCACCAAATCAGTCCACACAAATGTATGATGAAATGGTAACTATCTGTTTATACAGACTGAATCTGGATCTTAGCTACTATTTTACCTCAATAATGCAGGAATAATAATAAAATCCAATTCTTAGGGCTGTAGAAAGGAATAAATAAATTAATTCAAGTACGACAATCAAAAAATCTTGATTTATATAGTATTATAGTTGACATGACTTGTGTTGAAGATAATTATTTCATATTGTGAGACAATCTCTTTATGTTTCAATCATCTTCTCTTTAAAACTAATTCATCCATTTATTAATTTATATTGATTAAATACATTTTTTGAATGTGTCCTGTATTTCAGACAATGTTCTAGGCACCAGGGATTTTAGAGTGACTAAGGTAAAGGTCCCTGCCATCATGGAGATTACATACTAATTGAGGAGAAAACCACACATTCATAAGCAACTGAACATACGAATGTTCTCAGGAGTAATACACCTTAGTGAGAAAATAAAGCAGGGATAGGGACAGAATAAATTGGGGTTGAATGTTAGGTAGGATGATCTGGGAAGTCCTATTTGATGATCTGACCTTTTAGCAGAGATCTGAATATATTGAGAGAATAATGCACATGACTGGTAAGAGAGAATTTCAGTGAAAACAGCAAAATTGAAGGCTCAGTACATTCTTGATGTATATGAAGGAATGAAAGTGGTCAAGTAAGGGGAAATAAGCTATGGATAAAGAGGTATGACACGATACTGGAGAGTCATTTGGGTCCCAAATCATGTAGGACTTTGACGAAAATGGTGAGAAACTTAGAGCTGGAAATGAGGAAATTAGGTCTTTAGAAGAAACACTTCTCTTTCTTCTAGATATATAAATTTGAGGTTATATCTGCTTTGAAACTCTGATATACAGAATATTTACTAATTAAAGAGTCAAAACTTCTCAAATCACAGCATAAAAAAGAATAAAATGCATTTGGTAATGTAGTGTACATTTAGAATTGATGAACTAAATCTTGTTTAAGAATATAACATGAACAGCAGTTTATAATTGCATGGTTTTAAGGTTAAGAGAGATTAATAGTTTATAAATGCTTTACTCTTTTAATAAAATGGTAAATATTTTGTTCAACCCACAGTTACCAGTGTATTCTTTATCCATCACTGAGTAATGTAAATTATACATTATGTTGTTATTTGAAGGAAAATAAGTTAAAAAGGAGAGGTAAAGGTAATATCACAACTATATCCTCAGTTCACAGATCCGAGAATATAGCACATCTCAGGCAACTCATATCATACAGAGTGTTTTTTCTCACCCAGAAACCTTAGTTCTCAAATGTTCAGCTTAAAATCCTGTAGCAGTATATACGATGTGAGAACTGGATTGTGTGCAAGTCAAACCATGCATTTCCTTATCTTCACGGAGTGCAAGCATTAAGTATAACTTTGCTTTCTGCTGGGACAGTCAGAGAAACTGAATTTATCTTACTTGCAGATTTTTTTTTTGGTCCAAAAGGAAATGATTCCTTTAATAAAAATTTTCTTTATTATTATATATTATGTATATTATTAGTATATAAAATTATATATGTGATAGTCATTGATATACATTTTATCTATGTATGTACCTATATAAATAAATTAAGGAGCATTTCAAACACACACACACACACACACACACACACACACAGTATGTGTATTTATAATAAACATCCCACCCACATTCCCCTTTTTCATGACTACCAACAGCAATATCTAGATCTCTTTACCAAAGGGCTTTCTCTTACAACTAGAACCTTCATTCTTACAATATCATCCTACCAGTGATGGATGGATGATAGTGAATACACATTCCACCTTCCTCACTTCTCTGTTGATGACTGTGAGTCCCCTTACTCTCAGAGTTCCCAGCAAAAGTAAGCTATTCCACAGTTGTAACTTGTATTATAGTCTAACCTTTACTGGCTTCTGTCTATTATTGTTCAAATTCCCCATTCTTCTACCAATGTTTCCTGGGTTCTCTGACTGGATTAAGTATATATGTTTGATTCCTTGTTTTAAGGGGAAACCAGTCTAACAATAACATATAATATAAAATGCATGTAAGATTTACAAATTGGTGTAAACACTCTGTGACAGATACTGCACTCACCAGATATGCATGTATTACCTGGCATTTTACATTCCCCCTTGCAGTTGGATTGAAGTCATGCAAATACTTCAGGTCAAAGGAATGAGACAGGAAGTGATGTATTTCTGATTCAGGCCAAGGCATATAAAAGCTAATCATCTTCTTCCATCTTTCTTTTCTTCTACCACCTCATACTGGAAGCCAAATGTCCCCCATTGCATTAAGGGGAGTCACTGCTTATTTGAATTTTTCATTATTAGGAATTAAGTTATTTTCCATGGTAAGCCACAGAGAAATTAAAATTCATTTGCACATTACAGTAACCTAATATTACAATAACTAAAATAAAACTTGGTAGCACTAAGTTGAGATCTGATGAAAAATATCTCAAATATAGGTCATTATCTTAGTTTGTGATAGAAAGCAAGAAAAATGATACATGAGTCATCACATGGACTAACACATATTGTAAACTGTACTTATTTTTGTATTGCTTCCAATCAATTATTCACCCCAGCTTTTAGCTGTGTTATGGCAGGCAAGTCAGTTGATGTCTCTAAGTCTCAGTTTCTACAGCTACAGAATGGGTTTATATTGTACTGGTTTCATAGGCTGTTTTAATAATGCAATAAAACAATACATGTAAAATCCTTAGCATAATTTTGAACACAGAATTTTCAATAAATATTCATCATCATTATTATATTAATTTTTCTTTGTCTCTGTGTATACATGTAATAGATGTGTGATCTCATGTGTATAATTATATTCATTCTTTGTGTTGTTTGTATCCTAGTCATATTAAATTTCTCATGTCAAATAATCCAAAATATAGAATTTCCTCCAATATAGAAATTTTATCCCATCCAAAATTTTCCCCAAGTGCAGAAGAAATCCTGCCTTTGTTCATTATTATTAAACTTGTCCCTGTTCAAAGATTTATCTAGTTAAAACCTGAAACTATTAAAGTAGAAATACAAAGTTTTCCAATGCAGAGTGACTAAAAGAAATAGCCTTGGCTCTATAGGAAAAAAATAGTTTTCTATTACTAAATAGAATTACTAAATGTAAACTTGTTACTCCAAATCTTGTAATAGAGGTTATGGTCATTGTCAAACCAAGTAAAATATTCCTAGTGTTCCTACTGTGTGTTATTATGGGAACAACATGGCGTTTATTCAAATATGATTTGCCTATCAATCAAATAAAGCAAATATTTCTTTATTGTGCAAAGAATGACTTGTACAGGAATATTTTCTTTAAGAAAGCTAAAGAAGCTGTTTATGCAAGACAAGTAGGATTTTGCCTCCATATAATTTCATTGGACTAAATAATATGTTTCATTTGTTTTTCAAGGTTTAAAACAACAAAATATTAGTTTGCAGAACTGAAAAAAGTCTCAGAGAGCAATAGGAGATGATGAAAATTATCATTCCATGTGCACTAAAGAAATTTGCCCTGAATGGCCTTTTCTTACTGATACCCATTCATATCCTAAAAGTACTCTTAAAATTGGCTTGTGGATGAACATAAAGATTATTGGTAAAACTTATGAAAATGGAAAATATTCTTTTAATATTGCATATCACATGTAAATTTTACTACATTATCAGAAATACATTCCTTTGAGGATTATTTAGTAAAAACAATCAAAATGTAATTGCAACAATTGTGTTCTACCCTAAAATGTAAGTTTGTGACATTATTTACTATATTTTGCTAATAAGTAAACTATACGAGGGAGACTAAGCAACCCTTTCAGAAGTTGTGCTCTTTTAAGCCACTTGGATATTATTTAGGAAATTAACACTCATTATACTGAATGATACATTTGAGGCTTAGAAAGGTTAACATAGCTTTCAAAAATTCTAACTTGTGAGATTATGGCTCTGAAGTGGCCATGTTACTTCAGCTACATATTATTAGATTTTTGCAACTAAGAATCTTATTTAGTAATAAGAAAATGAATTTCTGCTTGGATTCAGCTACCTCAATGTCTGGAAAGAGAATAGGATATATATTTATATAGTTAAATAAAATAAAATCAATATAACGGTATTTTTTGCAAAGATGAATATTTCTACATACATTAGAAGTAAATTGATGGACTCATTACTGTTTGGGTTGCTATATATGTTTAATGGAGAGAAATAATCCATGTCTATTTTCATGGGTCCCTTTAGGAGCCCAATTTTGCATGAATTTCACAATCTCAGAAAATTACTGAATATTCAAATTCCCAGAAAATTATATATATTTCTCTACTATTCTGTGCAAACATTCCAATACATATCTAGTTTCTTATGATTTAAATCCTTATAAAAGTTACTGCAGATTTTATCTTTTTTATTTGATAATGCAAAAAAATTGCTTAGAATGTTTAATGCAGTAGACTGCTTAAGAGTTAGAAATTCCATCTTTATGTCAATGTGTAGTGAGGATTCATTGTTTCCCCCATTTTGGCTAAGTTTATATGTCAACTTGGCTGGGCCACAGGGTGCTCAGACATTGGGTCAAACATTATTCTGAGTGTGCCTGCGAGAATAGTTCTGGATGAACTTAATGTATGAACCAAACTTTACTCAGTGTACTTTACTCAGTACACTGAGTAAAGTATTGTCCTCCTTAATGTGAGTGGTCCCCATCCAATCAAATGAAGACCTTAGCTGGGACATTGGTCTTTTCCTGCCTTCAGACTTGAACTGAAACATTAGCTGGTTTTGGGTCTCAAACTTGCTGTCTTTCAAATTGGAACTTTCAGCTCTCCTGGTTCTCAGGACTTTAGACTCAGACTGAAACTCCACTACTGGCTCCTCTGGATCTCCAGTTAACATCAGATCTTGGGACTTCTCAACCTTAGTGAATCATGTGAATGCTTTTCACACTTAAGAGGAGGAAGAGTAGACATCAACTCAGAAATAATGTTATCCTGAATCATGCATGTAACTGGCTCTCCTAGAAATGTCTTATATATGTGTGTTTTTTCGGAATGTATTACAAACAGCAGGGAGTGGTCAATTTCTTCATTCACTGAAATAACACTGGTATGAATTAGGTGTTTAACTTTGACTTTTCTAAGCAACTTTTATTGGTGTGTCTTTTTAAAAAAAATTTTCTGGCTTTATTGAAGTATAGTTGACAAATACAATTGTAATATATTTAAAGTCTGTAATGTGATGATTTGATATACATATACATTGTGAAAGGATTCCCACAATCAAGTTAATTGATACATCCATCTCTTAACAACTCGTTTGCTTTCTCTTTTTCTTTCATGTGTCTTAAGAGGTGGTGCTGTGTGCAGCACAAAACAGTGACATAATCCAATCCTCACACTCACAGCAACACACTTAGCAGAAGACAGCTGTAGGAGCATAAAAGTGCTAAACAAGCTATAAATAGCTGTTCTTCCTCATACTTATGATGAAACATGTGCTCACCATAAGCACACAGAAAATGTTCTCAGAACATTGTTCTACAGAGTTTTATTGTCTTTGTCTAAGATTCTTGTACCTACTTCACTTTAAGTAACACTTAAAGACTTACTGTAGAGTTAATGCACTGCATTTTGACAATGGAACAAATCCAATTCAATAACAACAGGATTCTGAGGTTTAGGTTAAGATTTACAAGTAACTGCAAAACTGTCTTTATCTTCTTCACTTGTTTTATTATTACAAATTTTCTGATACCTTATTTTAAGGCAATTGTTAAATTAGAACTATAAGTAACATAAGTTCAACAGCTAGAGAAGACTTATTTATGGTGTTTACTAGCCATAGAAAGCATGTAAATTTCATCAGTGTAAGTTTTTGCTGATTACATAAAATTAAAAAAGCAAATTATGGTCTTTTCAACAAAGACTCTGGTTGGAACACCTGGACATACACATGCCGAAAAAAAAAATCTACATAGAGGATTTACACTTTTCACAAGTATTAATTGGAACTAGATAATAGGTCTGAATGTAAAACTCAAAACTGTAAAACTCAAAGAAGAATAGTAACAGAAAATCTAGGTGACCTTGAGTTTGGTGATGACTTTTTAAATAATACACCAAATCATGACCCATGAAATAAAATGAATAATTTGGACTTTATTAAAATTAAAATCATCATCTGCTGTGCAGAAGACACTGTCAAGAGAATGAGAAGATAAGCCACAGACTGGAAGAAAATATTTGCAAATGACTCATCTGATAAATGACTGTTATCCAAAATATACAAAGGACATGTAAAACTCAACAACAAGAAAATAACAACTCCATTAAAAGATGTGTAAAAGATCTGAACTGACACCTCATCGATGATATACAGTGACACAAAACAATGAGATACAACCACACACCTATTAAAATAAAGGAAAACCAAAACGCTGACAAGTGCTGGTGAGGATGTGGAGCAATAGGAAGTCTCCTTCATCACCATTGAGAATGCAAGTTGGTACACACTTTGAAAGATAGTTTGACAGTTTCTTACAAACTAAACATATTCCTACCATATAATTTAGCAATCATAATTTTCTATTTGTGCAAATGAGTTGAAACATATCTACACAAAAACCTGCACATAAGTGTTTATAACAAACTTACTCATCATCACCAAAACTCGAAAGCTTCCAAGATGTCCTTCAATAGGTGAATGGATAAACAAACAGTGAGACATTCATAAAATGGATTATTAATCAGAAATAAAAAGAAATGAGCTACCAAGTCACAAAAATACATGGAGGAAATTTAAAAACATATTGTTAAATGAAAGAAGCAAATCTGAAACGGCTACATAACATATGATTCCAAAAATGTGACATGCTGGAAAAAACATGGAAAATGTAAAAACACCAGTAATTGCCAGGAGTTCATCCGGAGAGAGGAAGGAACAAATAGGCGGATCACAGGGGATTTTTAGGGCAGTGAAACAACTCTGTATGATACTATAATAGTGGATACATATTATTATACATTTGTCAACATATGCAGTATGTACAGCACAAAGAGTACCCTAATGTAAACTATGAACTTAATTAATGATAATATATCAATATTGGTTCAGCAATTATGAAAAAATGTATGATACAAGATGTAAAAAATATGGGGAACTGGGTATGGGTAGTATTGAGGAGGTATATGGGAACTCTGTAATTTCTAGTCAATTTTTCTTTAACCTAAAACTGTTCTACAAAAATAATCCAAAATTTTTTTAAAAAACAACCTATGCAATTTATATGTTTATGGATTATCTCAATAGACATTTTATTTTCTAAATTATAATGCTACAAGAGAGCGAATATACTTAACCTTACATAGGAAATCCGTGTGTGTTTTTAATAGGGATAAGAGTGGTTACTGAGTTGTAAGATTGCTCTTATATATAACCCAATTAAATTATAAGAATTAGTGGTCTTTTGTTACTTTCATGTTTTTTTGTTGAAATTTTCATATACATTACTTTATATCTCTATCTCTGAGGTCTCGGTGCAGAATATAGAATTATAAAACTAATCAATCAATTCTGAATTTCTGTGTCATCATAATTTAATATAATATACATCTATACCATTTATTCTTTCTCTATAAAAGTGTATTATTTCCCTTATCAAGAGTGACTTCTTTTATTATAGAAAAATGATATGTGAATGACTAAACTAATGCCTTCAAACTATGTCTTTCTAAATTATTTTTAAATATTTAGCATGAGTATGTCACTTGGCAAGGAAACAAGCATCAGTGACATCTCCTTGGAGTCATGAAATTCAGAGTAAATGAACTTATTTATATGGACAGTTTATTTAGCCTTTTCATCTCAACCAGACTTTTTACTTAATTTTTTTTGTTAAAAATTTCCTGTTATTTTGCCAATTAAAGTGTCACAATTGCATTTCTCTCTAATATAAAATAGAAATTAGTAGTATAAACAAGAAATATATATATATATATATATATATATATATATATATATATATACATATTTGCAGTCAAAATCCACATGTAACTTTACAGTTGGCTCTCTGTATCCATGATTCTTCACCCAAGGATTCAACCAAATGTAAATCATGTAGTACTATAGCACATATTTACTGAAAAAAATTCTGTATATAAATGGACACACACAGTTCAAAACCATCAAAACCATGATGTTCAGGGGTTAACTGTATATTGATCGATATAGATAGATAGATAGATACATAGATAGATAGATACATAGATAGATAGATAGATAGATAGACAGATAAAATTGGATTCCAGACCAGATTTTGAATATATTAGCATCACTACTTATAAGAAGTATGCTAGAACTCATAATTTTAAAATAATCCAGTTATCAAATAAGCACACACACACCCAAACAGAAACACACACACACAATACATAAACACACAGCAACCCAAGACAATTACAAGAAACAAGACAATATTGAGATCAGTTTGAAGTGAGTACTCAACAAAAGAGAACTGAAACAAAGCAAAAGAGAACAAAAAAGAATAAACAAGGCAAAACAATTTAACTTTTTTATAAGGTAATCTATTGAACTCCTCTAAGTCAGTAACAAGGTAAAAATAAGATCATAATCGAGAGGGCAAAAATAGCGAATCTTCTCTCCACACACATCTTTTGCAATATGACTTTGAAGATAATTCCATTAAGAGATAGTATTGATTTCCTCACCAACAGAAACTCGGTTGGCCTTGATACTTGCTTAACTAGTATTACATCTGACAGTGATAGTGTGACAGTTTTGACCATGGACCTCAACAAGTCTTTCTCCTGCTTCTCTTTTAAAACTCTGTTGTTGCCATGTGAACAAGCCTGGCCTTTGTTACCTGAAAAAGTGAGATTGTCGAGCAGGCAGACAGGATATGCTCAGAAACAAAGCCAACTTGGTGCCCTCCAGCTTAATGCAAACACATGAGAGAGTTCTGCTGAGATCAGCCGTACTAGCCACTAGAGTCCAGTCTAAATTGTGAGCTAAAACAATGTTTGTTGTTTTAAGCTTTCATTATTAGAGTAGTTTGTTATGCATCAATAATTGATACAGTAAAAATATGAACAAAAAAATACTGCAGTCTAATGTATTAGCACATTATTTTATTTTGAGATAGTACAAATTACCTAAAATTCACCTAAAGAGAAGATCCATTCACTATATTGGTAGACAGATGGATGGATGAATGCATGGACACCAAAATGTGTTCATGGATGGTAGGTAGATAGATGGATTAGATACATAGGCAGGCAGACAGAGATGAATAGATAAATAGACCATTTTGTAACTATATATTACATATAAAATACATACCTACATACATACATACTTGAAAAATAAATACAGAAGGTTATTAACTGCTAAAGCATATTTGATTTATTTTAGACACTCTAAATCATTTTCTAATGAAAGTACAAAAAATTTAATTGCATTTTTTCAGCTCTGGAAACTTCCAGGATAGAAGTTCACTGTCTCCTTTGTCTTACATTTTTCATAGTTTTACATTTTTTTTCAGGAGTCAAAATGGTTTTATTAAATTTATCTTTAAGTTTTCTTTTGTTTTGATGTTACAATTTAATGTTCACTAGATTCTTCTTGTTTTCTGTTGCCTTTTGAGAGATGTCACACCTTTTGAATACCTTTGAGGATATCTGTATGTCCATTATCCCTCCATTCATCTTACCTGTTTTCTCTAAGACCAACTTATTTTTTTGTGTGTATATTGCTCCTTCACATTCCCTATAGGTCAGGTAATTGATGATTGAATATAATTAAAATTCATTGAATGATATGATATTCCTTATACATACGTAACCATATGTATATATACACACATACCTACATATACATATAAATATGTTTAGAGCAAATATGTTTATTAAAATGGTATAATATAAATGTGTGTAAGTTAATCTGTAATATAAGCAGCACAGCGGTCCTCAAATTTTTGGTACCAGGGACTGGTTTCATGGAAGACAATTTTTCCACATATGGTGTGGGAGATGTGGAAATGGTTCAGGTTGTACTGCAAGTGATGGGGAGTGGCAGATGAAGCTTTGCTCGCTCGCCTGCTGCTCACCTTCTGCTGTGCAGCCTGGTTCCTAACAGGCCACGGGCTGGTACTAGTCCATGGCACGAAGGTTGCAGACCCCTGATATAAGGACAAATTTCAAAATTTGAAATACTATAATTCACACATGCACATGCATTAATTGTGTTTATTTTCTTTAAGAAGTCTCACATTTGGAATCCACATTCAGAGGTGGCTACCAAAACCTTAGTAAGTCCTTGTGGAAATATGCACCAGAAATTTCAACATGGAAGCAACCTAATTGTCCATCAACAGTTGAATGGATAAAGAAGATGTGGCACATATATACAATGGAATATTACTCGGCCATAAAAAGAAACGAAATTGAGTTATTTGCAGTGAGGTGGATGGACCTAGAGTGTGTCATACAGAGTAAAGTAAGTCATAAAGAGAAAAACAAATACCGTATAGTAACACATATATATGGAACTTAAAAAAAAAAAAAAGGTCATGAAGAACCTACAGGCAAGACGGGAATAAAGACACAGACCTACTAGAGAATGGACTTGAGGATTAGGGGAGGGGGACGGGTAAGCTGGGACAAAGTGAGAAGTGGCACGGACACTACCAAAGGTAAAATAGATAGCTAGTGGGAAGCAGCCACATAGCACAGGGAGATCAGCTCAGTGCTTTGTGACCACCTAGAGGGGTGGGATAGGGAAGGTGGGAGGGAGGGAGACGCAAAAGGGAAGAGATATGGAGACATATGTATATGTATAACTGACTCACTTTGTTATAAAGCAGAAACTAACACACCATTGTAAAGCAATTATACTCCAATAAAGATCTATTAAAAAAATAAAAAGGTAATGGAGAGTGAAAAACTGACAATTTGTTTTGAAAACAGAAAAATACTGAAATTCTAAAAGTAAAAAAAATAAAATGTAAAATTATTAGAGCATAATGTAATGACATTTTTTTTTCATTAGAAATATTAAGCCACTACTTGGGAACTGTTTTTAAAATATCTCACAATGTTTAGATAAACAGTTCACCCAAAATAAAATTGCACTTTATCTAGAAAATGCCAACATTGAAAACATTTAAGAAACACAGGAAAACAACCAAAGCACTGTTTGCACCAAAATATTGAGTCTACTATAATTTATTAACAAATAAGTGTTGATTTTTAATGTGCTTATATTAACCTTGAAATTCACACAGTTAGAAAAACACTAAAACAATTCCAAGAAAAGAAGACAAAGATTAACAAAGAAAAAAAGCAAACATTAATTCTTTAGGAAATACAAAAATTTAAGAGCTATTTTAAATATCACATAAGTATTTAGTGAATGGAATTAAGGATATATAAAATAGTCACATATAAGGTGATAATTATCGAAGAAAAAATATGGAAAGATTTTGCTGAAATCTATGAATATAAACTATAATAATGGATGAAAATTATATTTTTAAGGAAAACATAATTTAACAAAAATAGGCTTCATAAGAGCTGACTAATTAGAATAGAAAATAAGAGTAAAAATCCCTTGTAATGCCTCAGGTGAATATGGCATCAGAAAGCAATTCTCCAAAATTCTTAGGAACGGTTAAGTCAGGTGCTATTTAAAGTAATCCAAGTATGGTAAAGGGGGAATGCTTGCATCTTGGCTTTCAGTCCTAAGAAAAAGAAGATGACATTTGAGACAAATAAATTTTTACAAAATGGTTCAAAAATAATAATTATTATTAATTACTGAAATTATTAGTGTTTAATATATGTTCACTAAAAATAACTTTCTTGTTCCATAGTCATTGCATGAACAGGTAACACCTTATATGACCACCTTGTATGAACAGGGAATAAATATCTGACAAACTCTGCATATTAAAAACTTACAAAAGCACATTCTAGGTTGACCATCCCACTTAATTTAATTAATGGAGTATTTAGCTGCAAGCTCTGAAAAAAATGTTTGACTGATCCTGCCAATATAACAGTGTGTTTCCACCTCAGAGAGAATTAAGGAAAATTGTCACTTAATTATATGTCTTACCACAGAGGAAAAGTATAAGAGTTATGTTTATTAAAAATGGGACAATTTAATATTATTTTGTTAGGGGAAAAATTTCTGAGTTAAATTGCATTAAACATTTGTTGAGAATTGCTAATGGGCCATTTGTTGAGCACTGACTACAGGGCAGTATTGTGCTATAGAAAAAAAAGAAAAAGATTAACTCTATTGCTCTACATTATAGGGAAAAAAAATATGTCAATGAGACATTAAAAATATTGTAATCTCCACAAGTCATATAAAGTTCCTTCTAAGATGAACATAAAAGATCAAACATGAAAGAACAAATAGAAAGCAACACAGATTGTTCATACCTTTGAAAATATGTCTCTGGAAGAATGAGGAAAGTGCCTGATCTAATTCAGGACCCCTTGACCTCCATTAGAGCCTGAGACAAATCACATCATCACAGATATGATGATCCCCATTAAATCATGAACATGGGCCTTCTGTGAGCTGCTTAGCAGGGGTGAGACTGCTGGCAGGGTACCCATTTGTTATGGAATGTTCTATTTTTTTCTTATTTACAATACAAAACATACTAAGGAGATTGCATATTAAGCCCTTACCACGTATTATTTTTATTATATATTTATATCAAAATTTGTGTTTGTTAGGTGGGAATGAGATACCACATAGATCCCTCATTAGATCAGAATGAAGAAGACTGCAGAGAAAGGAGGAGTGGGGGAGGTAGGAGTGGATACCAGCAGAAACAACTGAGATTTTGGTAGAAGAGGCTGAGATCGTTAGAATGCAAGAATATCAGATATAAATTATAATCATAATAACAAACCAATCTCAAGCATTTATTGTGTTCCTGAGTCTGCAACATATGCTTCACGTATATCTGCTTTATTTTCTAAATAATCCTTTAAAGTAAGGACTAGTTTTAGTGTTGTCATGTTACACATGAGGAAACAAAATCTTGAGAAAGTTAATTAACTTGCCCAAGTTTACATAAAAAGTAGATGGTGGGGCTGAGATTCAGTCCAGGTATTCTAAATCTATTCTGCATTGATGATCACAGGGTCCATTTTTAGTAAATGGGCTGGAGTTTGTTGACCTCTGTATTTTGGTCTGAACAAAAGAGAGTTTAGAATTTCTACAAAGAGCACTAAACTGCCCTGACCTCATATAGTAGGTGTCTCTGGAATCAAAGCAAATATAAAAGAGTAGAAACACCTGCTTTATTGTTTTTGTAAAAATAATTATTTTGAGTTGTCTCTAAGTTCCATCCCATGTTCAACTTTACAGAAAAAAAAAAAAAAAGCAGGGCTTCCCTGGTGGCGCAGTGGTTGAGAGTATGCCTGCCGATGCAGGGGACAAGGGTTCGTGCCCCGGTCCGGGAAGATCCCACATGCCGCGGAGTGGCTGGGCCTGTGAGCCTATGGCTGCTGGGCCTGCGCATCCGGAGCCTGTGCTCCACAACGGGAGAGGCCACAGCAGTGAGAGGCTCCTGTAACACAAAATAAATAAATAAATAAAAATAAATAAAACAAAAATAAAACAAAATAAAAATTCATTGATTTAGTAACTTAACATTGTTAAGTTTTTAATAAAATATCTAGAGCATTTAATTTAAAATATTTGAAACTCTAATTGACTTTTGTTTTCAGTAAATATACATTTTATTTGTAAATTAAACATTCCCATATACTAGAGAAATTCATTTTTAGAATATTTTTATTGAAATTTCTATTCTTCAAATACTTGTATCATAATTAGTATACTATTCTTGATATGACTCATTAGTAATTTTGTTCAATAAACATTAAAGTTCTTGGCAAAATAAAAGTTGATTTTTCTCTTATTTTTAGTGTTTTAGAAAGCTGATGCTTAAGTTCATTTGTGCCATATTTTAGTTCCACATATAAGTGATATCATATGGTATTTGTCTTTTGCTTTCTGACTTACTTCACTTAGTATGATAATCTCTAGTTGTATCCATGTTGCTGGAAATGGCATTATTTCATTCATTTTAATGGCTGAGTAATATTCCATTGTATATATGTACCACATCTTATTTATCCATTCATCTGTTGATGGATATTTAGTTTGTTTGAATGCTTTGGCTTTTGTGAACAGTGTTGCTATGAGCATAGGGGTGCATGTATCTTTTTGAATTATAGTTTTGTCCAGGTATATTCCCAGGAGTGGGATTGCTGGATCATATGGTAATTCTATTTTTAGTTCCTGAGGAATGTCCATACTATTTTCCATAGTGGCTGTACCAACTTACATCCCTACCAAGAATGTAGGAGGATTACTTTTCTCCACACCCTCTCCAGCATTTGTTATTTGAAGACTTTTTAATGATGGCCATTCGGACCAGTGTGACATGATACCTCATTGTAGTTTTGTTTTTTTTTTTTTCTGCCGTACGCGGGCCTCTCACTGTTGTGGCCTCTCCTGTTGCGGAGCACAGGCTCCGCATGTGCAGGCTCAGCGGTCATGGCTCACGGGCCCAGCCGCTCCGCGGCATGTGGGATCTTCCCAGACCGGGGCACGAACCCGCGTCCCCTGCATTGGCAGGCGGACTCTCAACAACTGCGCCACCAAGGAAGCCCCCTCACTGTAGTTTTGATTTGCATTTCTCTAATAATTAGTGATGCTAAGCATCTTTTCATGTGCCTACTGGCCACCTGTATGTCTTCTCTGGAGAAATGTCTATTAAAGTCTTCTGCCCATTTTTCGATTGGGTTGTTTGGGTTTCTTTTGTTTTTGAGTTATATGAGCTGTTTGTATATTTTGGAGATTAAGCCCTTGTCTGTCGCATCATTTGCAAATATTTTCTCCCATTCCATAGGTTGTCTTTTAGGTTTTTTTAATGGTTTCCTTTGATGTGCTAAAGCTTGTAAGTTTGATTAGGTCTCATTTGTTTATTCTTGGTTTTATTTCTATTGCCTTGTGAGACTGACCTAAGAAAATATTGGTACGATCTATTCCAGAGAATGTTTTTGCCTATGCTCTCTTCTAGGAGTTTTTTTTTTGGTGTCATGCTTTATGTTTAAGTCTTTAAGCCATTTTGAGTTTATTTTTGTGCATGGTGTGAGGGTGTGCTCTAACTTCAATGATTTACATGCAGCTGTCCAACTTTCCCAGCACTACTTGATGAAGAGACTGTCTTTTTCCCATTTTATATTCTTTCCTCCTTTGTTGAAGATTAATTGACTGCAGGTGTGTGAGTTTATTTCTGGGCTCTCTATTCTCTTCCAATGATCTCTATGCCTGTTTTTGTACCAATAGCACACTTTTTTGATTACTATAACTTTGTAGTATTGTCTGAAATCTGTGAGAGTTATGCTTCCTGCCTTGATTTTTATCCTCAGGATTGCTCCAGCAATTTTGGGTCTTTTATGATTTCATATAAAATTTGAATTATTTGTTCTAGTTCTGTGAAAAATGTCATGGATAATCTGATAGGGCTTGCATTAAATCTGTAGATTTCTTCGGATAGTGTTGCCATTTTAACAATATTAATTCTTCCAGTCCAAGAGCATGAGATATCTTTCCATTTCTTTGAATCCAGTAAGAGTTTTTATTAGTCTAAAATAAATCACTTTTGACATCCATTTCTGTTAAAATGTTTTGTTGTATTCAACTAATGTGATCATTAGGGATAATTTTATTGTATAGATTCCAGTAATTTATTCATTCATTTACCTGAGAAAGGTTCCCTAAATACTTATGATAAAAAAGTTTACTTAATTTTATTCTGTATTTAAGGTTTCCAACACTGTTATGTTACAAAATAGATTCTGGACCTAGTATTCATACCAGGCCTGTGTGTACAGTTGTAAATCACATCCCTTAGCATTGTATACATTTCTTTCCTCTGTTTTGTGTGCATAGATAATTTGGAAAATGGTATTAGTATTACTAATCATGATGCTGCAGCTTTTATTTCACTATCTCAAAAGGTTGTTTTTTATTTATGATTCATAAGAATAGAATAATTAGAATAATTCATGTGTTAGAGAGCAATTATGAGAAAATTAAACTGCCTGTAACATTCTTGTGGATAAATGTTCTTCTTGGGTCCATATCTGATTAACTCAGATCTACATCTTACAGAACTAATCCAAATACAAATTTCCTATCCTTAGTCCAACTTAAAAAAAATAGCAATTTATTTTATGAGGTGCAAGATGTTGCCCACAAAGCACAGATACTTTAGCCAGAAACTTTATGCCTCCATGTTTAATGCACTCATGGGTTGAAGATTTATCTGATTTTTTTTTTCCCATGAAACTACTACAGTTTATGACTGTTCATTCTGGCTAATTACTTTCTAGAGTGTACTAAATGTACTAAATCTATGGCTTTTTGAAGCCATAATCCTAACAATCTTAGGTTTAATAATATTTGTTTTCAAGATTATCAAAATTATAAAAATATAGTCTATACAGTAATTAAAATGATTTTCCATAAAAGCATAGCAATCATCCATAAATTATCAAATTTACAAATCCAGAGAAAAAATATTCATAATATCAGTATGGTAGAATAGGTAAGCATTTAGTTAAATTTAATTTTCTGTTGCTATAAATGTATAACACCAAGTAATAACCAAACACCTGTCAAAAACATATTAAAATATTAGAGTCATGTATAAAAGAAGAACATATTTTGAAAGTGAGAGAACTAGACAAAGTTTTCAGAGAAATGTAGTTTACTTGAAACAAACTATAATTTGCTAAGGTCTCCCCTAGACCTTCTCCTCCAAGACATTTCCTTATCTTGTAGCTCAACAAGCAACTTACCCCAACAGAAATACTTTAACCTTCTGAGTTTTCTCCAACATCTTATCCTTCCTTTCAAGTTTATGTTAGATATTTTAATGGATTAAGTTTTAGTCTTAGGAGATATATCAATAGAAAAGGTTGGTTGTTATTTCAAAGACAAGGCAGTCACATACATGATGGGTATTGCATGGGAGTGAGGGGGATTTATCAGGCAGATCTTAACTAAAATCCTTTAGTGGATTTCCAGTGCTTTAGCATAAAGATCAAACACTTTACTATTGTCCAGGTCCCATTTAGTCTGGCAAGTTGAGTTTTCTAGCTTCATCTGATAACACTTTCCTTCTCAATGGGACTCTGCTTTTTTGTGATATGCTTAAAGAGGATTCAGTTGGGTTGGAATATTTTTCAATACATATACTTTCTCCTCCTCACAGGCCCACAGCAGCTAGCACAGCACTTTTCCACAAAGTAATCCAAGCAGCCTCTACCAATAGTTCAGAAATGATTTATGAGATTAAACCTACTTATAACCCAAAATCTGAAGCCCTATGAGGTGGTTTAAATACCATGGAATAGCTCAGAGTTACTAAGAACTGTACAGTGATTTAAAAATCTCCAAAGCTTTCTTGGGAACATCTGGAAAGAATGACATGTTAATAACTATCTTCTCAATACTCATTTTACAAACTAAATTGAATGATTGAAGGTAAATATCAGCCTAATATGGAGAGACTAATGTTAATAAATAGAAATTACTAAAATATATGAAATTTTGAAGATTAGATTTTTGCCTATGAGTGAAAAGTAAAATAATGCATTAAGAGGCAAGTCACTATTATCTTTTCTGGAAAAAAAATCACAATTTTTAAACACAAACCTAGAAAAATCTACTAGTATTCCCAAGTTGGAAAGCTAGAAATAATACAATCATAAGAAGAGGAAGCTCTTAATAGGAATTTTTTCACCAAATGCACAACATCAATATCTGGTATTTATAAGGGGTGGGAAAGGGGGTCAATCTACAGACCACATGACAGAGAAAGCCCAGGGGGTATATATTACTAGCACTCATCAATATACAGGTATCTTTTTTCTGGAGAACTGGACTCAGGAAGGGTACATTACCCTCCCAATTGTTCGGGTCGTGTGACAAATTCCAGTCAATGGTCTTTTGATGTGTCAATTTTGAATTGAAGCAGACAAAGTCAGGTGTGACTTCTTTAATTTGCTAGAATCTCCTAGGCGTCTATTGTAGAAGCCCATATTCCAGATAGTGCAGAAGGTAGGAATATCAGGAACTGTACCTTTACCCTATTTGCAAACTAACCACTTAACTTGTCACAGTTTCACTGATGCTAGCAGAACACATGAGACCCCTGGGTCAGAGAAAAATGACTTCACTCTTCACAGCGCAGCAAGCAGTAGGAGCTTCATGCTCACATTGGTTCTTCTTGCCCCCAAGTACCATGGGAAATAGCCCAAGTGAATGCTGCGCATAGTCAGTTTTGTCCAATTGAGGAACCCAGAATTTAGGAAACCCCTAATATGGTGAAGGGGCTGCTAGCTGATGTGTCTAGTCTTTGTTCCAGAGACAGGACTTTTATTATCCCAGTCAGGAAACAAATCTGCCCTGTCTCCAGGAGGATGATGATATTGCTGTTCCAAG
Organism: Tursiops truncatus; assembly: GCF_011762595.2. Taxonomy (NCBI): domain Eukaryota; kingdom Metazoa; phylum Chordata; class Mammalia; order Artiodactyla; family Delphinidae; genus Tursiops; species Tursiops truncatus. Next base: position 124,380,606 of record NC_047037.1, read on the forward strand.
ACTGTTTATTAGTCAAATATTCTGAAAAATAGAATCTGGAATAAAATCTGCCAGCACCTCTTTATTAGACATACAGACTACAGGTGATCCATGGGAGAACTTTCTCCCAACAGAGAGTGTCTCCAACAACCTGGGTATCTGAATGACTGAGAAACTGATAGAACTGAGGCTACATATAAAGATAGTGGGAAAAAAATAGCTGAAGTTTCCCACAGCTCGGAGATAGGGAATGATTGCAATAGAATGACGTGGAAAAGATGAATGTTTTCCTTGTCAGATTAAAGAAGAGTGTCTGCCCTGTGATATAATATAAAGAAAGGATACCAGGATGTAAGCTCCAGAGGGCAGAGGGGTTTGTAAATTTTGGTCACTGCATCTATCCTAACTCCTGACCAATAATGATGCTTGGTGAGTATCTGCTCAAGATATGAATGCATGAATAAAACTGGAACAGATAACAGAATCAGGAAGGAAAGATAAAAATTCCTTCTGAGTTGTAGCAAGAGTTAAGGTAAAAGCCTTATATATTTGAAAGTAGACTTTCAAAGCTGGATATTGAGTCTGAGGATGTCTTAGAGGTGGTAGCTATTTAGAGATTATTAGCAATGGAATAGGAGGAGAAAATAATATACTATTGCTTTCTCATTATACAACAGAGTGCCTTGCACATGGTGTGAGCACTGGTTTAGTGTTTGCTTAAAGACTAAATAAAATTTTGAAAGAGTCAGGTCTGAGATATCATTTTGTATTATATGTTGCTACGAGATATAGCAGGTATTAATTGATCACAAAAAGCAGGTGGCACACGCATATAGCACAATTACTGGAGGGTTTCATACAGACACTATTTACAAAAATGTAGGCAGGGTGTGCAAAACCCACAGGAAACACTGCAGCAACACAGAAGAAGAATGATCAGAGTGTTACCACTTGTTATTCCCTAAATATTGGTTTGGCCAAAAAGTTCGTTTGGACTTTTACATAACATCTTACAGGAAAAACCCAAATGAACTTTTTGGCCACCAAATAAGAAGAGAGGGGCAGGTGATTACCTAGACCCAGAGGAAAGAGTCTTGCAGGGAAGGCTACCAGAAAGGAAGCAGTAATCTTCAGTTGAAGGACACTGGGGCCTCAGGTGGGGGAACCATGGAAATATGTACACTGGCCATATCCTCCTTTCTTATCATTGGCCAAATAGAGCTGGAATTCAGAGGGCAAGGAGTTATTTTAATATTTCCTGTGAGTTAAGTTTCTTACATTGGGAAAAGTATAAAGTAGCCTTAGGGATCAAGTGGGTGGTAAGGAAGCATAATACCAAAATCTTAAAAGTGGAGCATTCATAATTATGAGCAAAATATTTTGTTTTTCTCTAAAGTATTTGATTGCATATTTACCCAAATTAATTGTCTACTGGAACACTGTATGAAAGACTCATTAATGTTGTGATGATTATTTCAAAAATATTTTGTTTTTTCATAGATCTTGATCTACTAGATTGAGGTGTAAATAGACTAATGATTGAATATTAATAGTGAATAGAACTTCTCATCATGTGTTCTAAAAGTCAACAACTAAGCTGACACACAACAAGAAAATCTGATAAAATACTGCATTTTTTTCTTAAGAATCCCCTGTTCTTTTGTTCTTTTCATCCCTCACACAATGAATCTAGGAAAAAGAGAACACTAGGTACTTAAAATGAATTGTCAAGTTTTAGATCTTATAAAGACTGGAATTTATTTTCTCTGTAATAAGCCATTATGAATTCATATTTTTGAAATACTTAGGAAGTAATTCAGTTAATATGTATTATAGCCGTTGGCCATTCATCTGTTTTATTCTAGTCATTCATTTCTATGATCACAGAAAGATAGTTGTTCTATATGTTATTCAAAATTGCTCTAAAATACAAAGGAAAAAGATCGCTTGCTATTTCAAACTGTCTGAACAATGACTTATTGTTACATTTCCTCTGAGGACTTTATCATTTTGGATTTCAGAAATACATCGATTGTAAACTCTTAAGCCTTTCCATTTTTGTAACTAATTAAATGTAGACCAAACATTGTAAAGGTTTTTACTAGGATGTAATTGAAGTCCTCTACTTCCTTCCTAACCTCATTAGTTGATCTGAGGTTGAAAAAGCTGAAGATCACAGAGACCAAAGCCACACAGTTAGCTATTTAGAAGCTGCATCAGGATAATGCTGGCTTTCTAAATTTTGACTGGGATTTATCCACCATCCTAGTGGTTTTAAAAATGATTTACTGGGAAATTTTGGAACTCCTAGTAGGGGAAGTTATTGAGAGACAAAAAATGTAACGAATCTGGGCCCTTCTATCTTGATTCAACCATAGCTTGCCAATGTTATTTTACTTTATATGTAAGTTTTATGGTTTTATCCATTCTTTTCTTTGGTATTGTTTCATATGGTTTCAAGTATATAACATATTTTAAGTTAGTACTCTACCACTAAAATATTAAGAAAATCTATGCACTAGAAAATAATTCTCAGTATAAACAATGTTATTTAGTATCTACTTGTCCTCTGAAGACATTTTAGCTAGCGTGGATATCATCAATCCCTAATAAAGAATATTCCTTAATGTTGGAGATATTAGATAAAATTGTGACTCCAACATTATCTGCCTCATTATGACATCTATCTTTGAGTATAGAAGAAATCACTGGAAACTGTCCACAGGGAAACATATATTAGGGGAGTTTTAGGAGGTGGTCAAAGCCCAACATATATTTCCCAGATTCAGAGATGAAAGTAGTAGCTTGCAAAGCAGAGTTTAAGCATATGGCTATGATAAAGAACTTTATTGAGTGGTATGGTATTAAGTTAATACTTCAATGAAGTGGAGATTGAGTTGGCAGAAAGGGTAATGGAAAGAATTATCAAGACACAAATTGTGTATTTTGTATCCTGCAACTTAATCAAATTCATTGATGAGCTCTTGTAGCTTTCTGTTAGCATCCTTAGGGTTTTCTATGTATAGTATCACATGATCTGCAAACAGTGACAGTTTGACAGTTTACTTATTTTCCAACTTGGATTCCTTTTATTTCTCTTTCTTCTCTGATTCCCGTGACTAGGACTTCCAAATCTATGTTGAATAACAGTGGCAAGAGTGGACATCCTTGTTTTATTCCTGATCGTAGAGGAAATGCTTTCAGTTTTTCACCATTGAGAATGATGTTTGCTGTGGGTTTGTCATATATGACCTGTATTATGTTGAGGTAGTTTCACTCTATGCCCACTTTCTGGAGAGTTTTTATCATAAATGTGTGTTGAATTTTGTCAAAAGCTTTTTCTGCCTCTATTGAGATGATCATATGGTTTTTATTCTTCAGTTTGTTGATGTGGTGTATCACACTGATTGATTTACAGGTATTGAAAAAGCCTTGCATCCCTGGAATAAATCCCACTTGATCATGATGCATTATCATTTTAATGTGTCATTGGATTTGATTTGCTAGCATTTTGTTGAGGAATTTTTGTCTGTGTTCATCAGTGATATTGGCCTGCAATTTTCTTTTTTTGTGATTTCTTTGGTTCTGGTATCAGGGTAATTGTGGCTTCACAGAATAAGCTTTCCTCTGCAATTTTTTTTGGAAGAATTTCAGAAGGGAAGGCATTAACTCTTCTCTAAATGTTTGATAGAATTCACCTGTGAAGACATCTGGTCCTGGACTTTTGTTTGTTGGAAGATTTTTAATCACAGTTTCAATTTCAATACTTGTAATTGATCTGTTCATCTTTTCTATTTCTTCCTGGTTGTCTTGGAAGGTTTACATGGACATATAAGACATGGTGGCTACCAGAGAGAAACTGAAACTTTAAACTGGAAATGTTTATATTTAAAAGCTAAACTAATATTGTAAAGTAGTAATGAAGCGTACATCCGGATTTGTAGAGCAGACATTCTATCCCAAAGCTCAAGGAAAGGAAAGTCTTATTATCACCTAAATCTGAAGCATAGCCAGTTGGCTAGAGAAGGACACATAATTTAAGGTGAGCCAGGCAATGACTCTTTCCTGGGAATGTGCATTGGGGCATTACCACTACATCATATGATGTGGCCACTTGAAGCAAAATATTGTATAGAGATGATACTAGAGTTGTTGTCTTGACCAGTCAGATCTATATGAGCAAAAATTGGGGGAAAGAGAATCCACAAATGAACAAAGGGAGCTATGTTGCAGAGAGAGCATGAAACAGATGTAGAGAAAAAAAAAGCAAAGATTAGAGAGAAGGGTGGTCCCATCAAAAAGAGGAAGTGATTTCTGCTTCTGCTTTTCCACTCAGCTATATTTTCTGGCTTTGCAAAATCTGTGAGGATATCTGTTGATTCTATGGGTAAATATCTGTTTTCTTGGGCTAAAATCTATGTAAAGCTGTAAAAAACATTTATCTCTGATTAAGACAAGGTAGTTGCTTAAAGAATTGAATGTCTATTAGATTTTGAGAGAGTAAACAAAGAAGAGAAAATATGTGAAAATTTGGAGTAAATAATTTCTGGAATTTAAGATGTATTTTTGACAAAGGTTTACAAGTAAGGTAGATTTCTTTTTTAATTTAGAGAGTATTGATCAAAAGAATTTCAGAGTGATTAAGAAATAACACTGGTTGAGGCAATAAAGAAGTGGATCTAATTATTTAACTTACAGTATAAATAAAATCAATGTGAGTGTAATTTGGTGAAGAATTAGTTTTCAGTCTAAATCTCTATGTAAGTCCAATTTACTGCATATTAGTTAGGACTTTTGATTATAAGAACAGAAACCCAAATTGACTTAATTTAAAAAAAAGAATAAGTAAATAATTTTAGTTCCTAGAATTCAAGGTGGAATTGAACTACTCAGGTGTAGAAGGGGCAGAGATAGAGCTGGACCTCAGGGGCCTTATGAAAATGTAAATAATATCAGTCTCAGGCTCTTGTCTCTTAATCTCCCTCTGTGTTTGATTCTCTCTACTGGCATATTTCCTCTGTATGACAAGAAACATGTCAGCTAACAGTTTCATAATTTTAAAATTCATAGCTTTAGACACCATGAAAGAGAATGACCTGCACCCAATCCCAAAGCAAAGTTCCATAGAGGCACTCCCTAATCCAAATTAAATCAAGTATTCATAATTGGATGGATCATCATCAACTGTCAGCAAACAGAATAGCAATTAAATTAAGATGAGAATGATGGGTAGATTATACTGGATTATCTGAGCAGGGCACAATCTAATCACAGGAGTCCTTAATACTGGAGGACCTTTCTCTGCTGTGGTCAGAGAGAGAAGGCAGGATGAGAAGAATGTCACGCCCCACTGCTGGTTCTGGTGTGCAAGCAGCTCTGTGCAAGAAGAAGAGGGAGGCCTCTAAAAGCAGGAAAAGGCAAGAAAAAAATTCTTATCTAGAGCACCAGAAAAGAATGCAGCCCTCCTGACACTAGTGAGACTCATGTTGGATTTCTGACCTAAAGAATCTAATATAATAGTTTTGTTTGTTTTTAAGTGACTAAGTTTGCAGTGATTTGCCTCAGCAGCAATAGAAAACCAATACAGGGAGGAAGGGAGATATCTTATAAAAGGGATGCTATAATGACTATCTCATAAACATCTAATATCAACCATATTATTATGGCTGATTCTGTCAAACTCTATTGTCATGTCTTACGGTTATAAAGTCTGATAGATGGATGCTAGTTAGATAGACAGATAGACAAATATGACTCAAAATAGCCTCAAAAAATCAAATCATCAAATTATCATTCTTTATGGTTTATGATAATTATTGTACTTTTGGTTGTTTGCCTGCATTAAATATTTAAATGTACATGCTTGACATAATACTTACATTTAAATAAAATGAGTGATAATTTAAATGAATATTTTTGAAATTATATATATATATATATATATATATATATATATATATGTATCTCCAAACCTAGTAGTTCATGACACAAAGATCCTAAAACCCTTACAATTAGGGGTGCTAAGAGATCTTTTGTTCTAATCTTTTGTTTAGTTTTTGACCCCAGTCCCTGACACAGATCTCCTAAGACCTTTGTAATTTCCTGAGTGATAGGAATGTCTGACCTAAATCCTTTGGAATTCCCTGTGTGATAGGAACATCTTTTGTTCTAATAAGGCAACTCATTAGGCTGTTGCATGGGGGCTGGTTACCAGAAAGACCAAGCCATGATTAGAAACTTGGAACTTTCAGCCCCACCCCTCATTCTCCAGAGAGGAGAGATAAGCTACAAATGGAGTTAATAACTTATTGTGCCTATGTAATTAGGACTCCATAAAAATCCCAGTAGTACAGAGTCCAGAGAGCATCTGCATCAGTGAACACATCTATGTGCCGGGAAGGTGGCGCACACCAATTCCATGGAGACAGAAGTTTCTGAACTCAGGATACTTCCAGACCTCTCCCTATGTACCCCTTCATCTGAGTGTTCACCTGTACCTTTTATCATAGCCTTTGCTTTATAATAAACTGATAAACATAAGTAAGTGTTTACCAAGTTCTCTGAGCTTCTCTAGCAAATGATGGATCCAAGGAGACGGTTGCAGGAACCTCCAGTTTGTAGCCAAGTCAGAAAAAATGTATGGTTAACCTGGGGACCTATTACTTGCTATAGGCTTCTGAAGTGAGGCCAGTCTTGTGAGACTGAGTCCTTAACCTGTGAGATCTGTGGCAACTCTGGTCAGTGTTAGAATTGAATTAAATTTCAGGAAACCCAGCTGGTGTTGGAGGATTGTTTGATGTGTGGAAAACCTACATATTTGGTGACCAGAAGTCAAGTAGTATTGAGAATATGGAAATATCCCTTGAGTAGTAAGCAAGAGAGAAACAGGAGCATTATCATTAGACAGTATTAAATACATTTTGTAGCTTTATTTTTTAAAGCAGGCAAAATGTTTTGTAACACACAAAATCACAATATCTAAATTGTTTCTTTTGTACGTTCAAATTTTACTATGATATTAATTTTAAGGGTGTAGACTTTTACTTGAATTTAAGATCATTATATGGAAAGTTTAAACAAAATGAACACACAGGTTTTTGCCTATTTCTAGAATAAATACATGGATAATTGTTTTTAAATCCACACCAAATACTGACTTTTAATTTTCCTTTGGTATGTATTGGAAAGCAATCTCTGTTTTAGAAGGAATGAGCCAAACTATCCAAACACGTTATGATAAGCATTGCAAAGAGACTGGGGAAAATACATTTTTTTCCTTTTTGTATAATTAATGTTTTGTATAATTAATATATATACATATATATGTATTATATATTAATATATAATTATATATTAATTACATATTAATTATATAATATATATATATATTATATATTATATATAAATATATATTAATTATATATTAATATATATACAATGTATATATATATTAATATATATTATATATTATATATATAATTAATATATTTTAATATATTAATATATATAAAATGTATATATATTAATATATAATATATAATATATATTATATGTTATATTATATATATATTTATATATAATATATATTAATATATATACAATATATTTTTTCCTTTTTGTATAATTAATGTTTTGTATAATTAATATATATACATATATATGTATTATATATTATATATTATATATTAATATATAATTATATATTAATATATATATAATATATATTTATATATATTATATATATTATATATGAATATATATTAATTATATATTAATATATAATTAATATATATACAATGTTTTGTATAATTAATGTTTTGTATAATTAATAATATAATAGTTGCTGAACTGAAATAATAAGTCATCAAATATCTTCTTGCATTCCTTTAAAAAATAGAACAGGTATGTAATTAGCATTAAAAATCATGAGAGTAGTTACTATAAGTAATAATAAAATGTTAAATTTTATAAATTTGGAATTGGCTATTGTCTTCATCTCATGAAAAAAGTGGTTAAAATATTTAAATAAAATAAAATAACAATAATTTTGAGGTGTTTACTTCCAATAATTCAGGATCATAATCACCAAATGATCCCCTAATCTTCTTAATCACAAAATACTGAACAAAGGGTGTGAATTTAACATTAGAGATTTATATTATGAATACAAATTACTCTTCCAAAACAAAATCCTGGTGATGATCACTCATGCACTATGATTTCTGTGGACCAAATCTATTCCTCCCAAATTTACATGTTGAAGCAAAATTTAAGAAATGAAGATCTGATTGAAATAAAGAGGTGTTTATTTGGGGAATATTAGGACTGTAGCCCAGAAGACACAGATTTGAGAAGCATTTGAATTATGTTCCACTGGACTAAAAAATGCAAGAAATTTATAAAGACAACAACTGCAAAGCCACAGTGAGGAACATAAGTTATTTTTCAAGAATTTTAACTGGAGCTGCCAAGAAGTAAGGGTGTTGGTTAAGCAAAGATTGGATTGAGTCTGAACATAGTTACAAGGGGGGACCTTGAGACCATAGGCTCTGCTGGTCAATGTTGTTCTAAATATAGCTGGTGGTGTCCTTGGGTTTGGTACAGTTCAGAAAAGAATTCAAGTTTTCAGAGGTGCATGGATATGTCTGAGACCAGATTCTCAGTGGCTACCCAATCCCATTTTTGTATGCATGAATTGTGTTTACTCCATTATAATTTTAATTTGTCATCAAGTTCTAGTCCCCAGTGTGACTATATTTGAGAGAGAACTTTTAAGGAGGTATACAAGGTTAAATGAGGTTATATGTGAGGGCCCCAATCTAATAGGACTGTTTTGGGCCCCAATCCAGTAGGCTGGCATTATGAAAAAAGGAAACGATACCAAGAATACACACAGAGGAATGGCTGTGTAAGGATAAAATGAGAAGGTGACCATGTTCAAGCCAGGAAGAGAGGCCTCATGAGAAACTAAAGCTGGCAACACCTTGATCTTGGTTGGACTTTCAGCCTCCAGAAGTGTGAGAAATTAAATTTATGTTGTTTAAGCCACCTAGTCTCTGGTATTTTGTTATGGCAGCCCTGACAGACTAAAACAATAGTGTTGATCACTCGTATATTAAGACCAAATAAAATTTCACAGAAGAATGTCTTTTATTACATCATGTGCTATGTTCCACTGTGCAGTGCACTTAATAGTATTCCTATGGCGTTCTTTTAAATCAATAGATCAACAACATAATTAAATATGTATTTGGGGAAAAAAATCTTTATTCCAAAAACATTGCCAGTTCCTAAAACATTCCCTCATTGTTCAAAAAAATGTAGGTACTTTATTATGTGCACTATATAATGCTAGGACTTAAACATTTGAGGATGATTCAGAGCCAATATGGATGGGACTTATGTCTGTTTCTAAAATTTCCAAAATCTTTCATATATATTAAAAGCTAAACTCATAGTAATGAACATTGATGGGAAAATAATCATTAATTTCTATTATTCAAATATAGTGAATAAGATTCTGTTCCTCTTATTCTCCTTTATCCAAAACAGCCTTGCTTTATGTGTTTTATACTTCTACCTTGTCTAAACATCCTTCTGAAGAAAGGATTTAGGATTAGAAAAATTTAAACTACTACTGAAGTACTACATTCACTAGGCTAGGCCATAGTTTACTTATAAAATAATGACAGACAAAATATCTGAATTTACAAAGATCAAATTATTGAATAAACTATTACCAATAACCGTCCAAAAGTATCAGATACAAAATAGTTTACTGATTTTTTTTTAACTGTAAGGAACTGTGTTAATTAGGCATTATTTAACTTAAGTGTTTACAGAAAGACTTACAGGTTATAAATTGTATATATTCATGGAGCAACTGTGTAGGCAAAGAATACAGTGTATAAACAGCATAAATGGAATATGCTTCTTTGTCCATCCACAGCTGGGTCCCTCTGGGTGTGCTCCATACAAATTTCACATACCAAAGGCATGTATGTAAAGTACCCCAGTACCCGGTTCCAGGGAGTAAGCCCAAAGTTTACTACTGTTGGGAGCCTATCATAGTGAACTGGTCACATTGGTATATTCTAGCTACCTGAACAGTCTTAAATATCAACACTCTCAAACCTCCAGTGTAACCAAGCTCATATTATATGTTCAACTACTAATACTAAATAAGTCTAGGAGGCTAATGCATCATGCCCTAAAATTACTCATGAAACTACAGTTCCAAGAATACCATTTATATATAGTTTATCTATATAGTTATATATAGGATTCCATAGTGGTCCTCAGGGGTCACCAAAATGCTCTAAGAAATTATGTTTAAAGCATTCCATGATGTAGAAAAACATGCATGTCACAATCTTTTATCATCTGACTCCTAACTACCTCTCTAGTTTTACTTGTTTGTTTTCCCTACCATTCTTCACTCATGTTCATGCTGTCTCACTCTGCTTCCTGATGCAGACCTCCTAGTTCTTCCTCCAGTGCATGTCCTTCCCTTCCCATGACCTCAGGGCTTTGATGCTCATTGCCATGCCCTCCACACCACCCTTTGTGAGAACATTCCTTCTCATCATAGAACCACACTCACCTCCTCAGAGAGACCTCCCTGAAACACGCTACCTAAGGATCCACCGTATGGCACTGACCATAGTCTGATTTTATTTATGCTCTGTTTCTCCCACTTAAATGTAAGGTACAAAATGAGATCAGAAATATTATATTCCCAGTGCCTAGAACTGTGCTTGTCACATGTTATTATGTTGGCATACATTTTTCACTTATCAATGAATTCACTTTATGGTTTACTGCTTAGATAAACAAAATAATTTTATTTGAAAATATTTTGAATGCTGAAGCTATTTTATACGTGTATTGACACGTAGTATTCATAATCAGATTGGTCCATATATAGTCAGTATTGGTGTTATAGATGTTGGTCCTACTAAGGTCATCTAGTTATTTTTTAATTATTGTAGATATTTAAGCATTGACAACATCAAACATGCTCTGTCTCTAGGCTTTTAGGCTGTGAATGTGTTATAACACATATGGTACATACCTAACATTTTCTATTAATCCTACAGACACCATGCCTTTGAAGTTATTCTTTCCTAGTTGCTGATGCTTATAGAAAGTCTATAGTTGCAGGAATCTTGCCTTTTTTTCTTTTTCCCTTTTTTTAAGGTTTCAAAAATATTTTCTAAGAAAGTCTCCCCTCAGAAACTCAATAGCATTAAAGACAAAGACTTGCCTCACCTTCCAGATTAATGTATAATTATACATAAAAGAAAAGTTTATAGAGATTAGTATTATTTATATGCAATAATATTGTTAACATCTGCTTTGGGGGAAATAATTTGTAGAATTTCATTTTTTCCCCTCATTTTTTCAGATTAGCCAATCCTAACTCCTCCCTGCAAATTAAAAAATTGATCATTTGGGGTAGCTCTTGTGGTTCAGTGTTTTAGGGGGTGTCAATCACCTTTAAACCTAAGGTATTTCTCTGAACATGGGACCACTGATTCTGAGCCCAAACCATAAGTCAAATTTTCCAAGCCTCAAGCACTAGCTCCGGTGATGAATGGAACAGATTCTAAAAACTACCTTGCACAAATAATGCTTTCGGATCTCTTGTGCTCTCTTGCAGAGCTGAAAGACCTATTTGTCTTCTAACCCTTAAGGACAAAAATTCATTAGTCTTTCTACTGCTAATCCAATTAGTACCATTTTTCCTCTTGTGATTGACTGGTTGTATGGACCATCTGTCTGTCATTTTAACTACTGGTTTATGAAAGCTTCAGTGTGATTCAAAATTCTATATTCTCCTGTAACCTTCAATGCAGGACTGACTGACTGGAAATGAGAAGGTAAGTACCTCAGTATAAAGCTATTTTTAATCGTGCTTACTATTTAACTTTAGATTGGTCTCTAAAGAATAATATTGCTATGATAATTTCTCTGTATGGAAGAGTAACAAATGACAGTGATTTTTTAAAACATTTTAATAATAGTTATTAAATGCAAGATGTTGTAATTATTTTGAGAGGCAGCATAATGTCTTGGCTAAGAACATGAATTTAAGGCAGATTACCTGGGTTCAAATCTCTACTAGAACCAATAGTCTACTGTGTAACCTTAGGCAAATTACTTAATTATATTGTCATTAATCACTCCTGTTTTCCCACCTACAAGATATTAATAAAAAGAGTAAGTATATCATTCAAGAATGTAGCCACTATATCAGTGTTTGTGTATATTTCAACTGTGTATCTATATTTACTTCATGTTGATTTTAAAATAGTTGATGAAAAAAATTAATAAATCTGGACATGTCCAGTATTTCCTTGTTTGTAATTTGTGTCCAATAAGTAATAGTTGAGTGCTTAATTGTTTGAAACAAAACAGCATGCAACATTTCTGTCAATTTTTTATCATAATTTTATTTTGTGACAGCACAATATTGCTAGATAGACAAATATTCATATATATTTACAAAGGAGATGTTTTTGGTGACCAGCTGCTCTGAACATGACTATCATAAACTTCCAGACATGTGATCTTTGATGTAATTTTACTATGATTCGTACTTCTATTTAAGGGGGGAGTGGGGGGTTATAATAAAAGCTACATTAGCAGATGTCCAGTACACTTTCTTCCCAACTTTGATGGTATCTCGTAACCAGAAGTTCTTACTTTGTACCCTAGCTTTGTACCCTCCTTGGTACCAGTCCCTTCTTTTTCAGGCCCAATACTCCAAAAAGAAGAAGGTAGACTAATAGCCTATGATGTAGTATGAAAAGGTAATATCTGTTGAAATGTCAAGTCAACAGTTTATGTAGAGAAAGATATGTTATAGTGCATCAGACAGGAGGCAGATTGCACACTCAAATGAATTTAACAGAAGAGAAAACAGTAAAGAAAAATTGTACAGGGGTATAATTGGAGTTAAGGGAGCCGAAAAGGAATGGGAAAAGATGCAGATACTAGTAACAATGAAAATCTGTAACTATTCTTAGGCTTTAAATAGTAAAAGACAAAATTATTTCAAAACAGAAAAATGAGGGGCTCTCCAACAAGAATTATAATCTTAGAGGCTTACAGCTACTGCTAGAAATAAGAAGAGACACTAAAAATATGTCCCATCAGGAAAACCCAACAAGAAGACTTAATAAGTGAGCCTGTTGATGCAGTGCATAGATGATGACCTCTGGAGACACAAAACAATGTAAGGAAAGGAGGAAATGGATATGGTGGGGAAGGGACTCAAAAGAATAATAACATATTTCAATGAAAAGAAAATGGCCTTAACATATAAGGCACCACAAGTGCAGAAATTACTACATATTTGGAAAGATATAATAGAGTTATTAAAATAGTCCAGAAGGTTTTGTTCCTGTGCTGAACTATATTTCTTTGCACAAGCTTTCGTACTAGTGACTTTACTATTTATTCACTATATATTCATATATTACTAAATGTTCCATAGTAAAATTAAACATAGATGATTTAATACATGGGTTTAATCTTTCTTCAATTTTGAAAATTTTGAGCCATCACTTTTGTCTGTGTGTGTGCCTCACTCTTATCTTCCTCTCCTTTGGAAACTTCAGTTACATATGTATCAGGCCAACATATATTGTTCCGCAGTTCACTTATGCTTCTTACCTTTATTTCGATCTTTTCTCTCTCTGTCTTTCATTTTTGATAATTCCTATTTCTATGTCTTCAAGTTAACTAACTTTTACTCATTCAATGTTTAAGCTTTTGTTATTCTCAAATAGTGCATTTTGTTTTAACCTTGCAGATCTTAGGTTTCTTCATGGAAATTTGATTTACAACTCTTTTATATTCATGTCTCTACTTAAAAAGGTGCAATCTTTCTTCTGGGTTCTTAGAGATATAGAACACTGTTATAACTATTTTAATATTCTTGTTACTAATTCTAACATCTATGTCATTTCTAGGTCATAGATTAAATGTTTTTTCTACATTATGAGCCATATTTCCTTCTTTGCCTGTCTGTTAATTTTTGGTTGAATGACAGACACTGAGAATTTACCTTTTTGGGTCCAAGATATTTTGTATTTCTATAACAGTTCTATAGTTTTTTCTGTAATATGGTGTCAAAACTTCAATATATTATTCAGCTATATAGATATTTTCAATAATTACTATGGTTATATGGTTAATTTGGATATATAGTTAATTTTAATATTACTATGTTTCAATAATAAGGCACAAACTTCCTGAGTCATCTTCATCATGGCCCATAAATTTTCCATCTAGCTTATGAGAATAGGTACTATTCCTTGTTTTGTGTTAGCTTCAAGTATTGTTTCCTGCAACACTTTTGGGTGGTTCTTTCCTTAACTTGCCTAGTTTCCTCATGCACATATGTTGATCAGTGTTCAGAGGAAGGCTTGAAGAGGACCTTTATAGATTCCCAGAATTTTCTCTCTGTAAAGCATTCTATTCTCTGATAGTCTGCCTTGGAAATCTAGCTGCCTTGGCCTCCCCAGAAGACAGTTTAATCACCATAACTCAGTGAGAAGAGAATTCTCCACATGTGTGCCCTCTCCCTGTGCTACAACCTGGGAAATTTCTCCAACCAGGAATTAAACTGAACTTTACTGATGGAAAATCTGAAATACTCATTCTCAGAACTCATTCATTTTTAAGAGCTTCCATTGACTTAGTATCAATTCAACCAGCCCTCCCTCAAGATTTGATAGATCAATTATTGTAACACTTGAAGAGCAATTATGAATAAAACATCTTTCCAAAAAACAAATTCTTAAAAATGAAATAGTGCCATAGGTTTCAGAAAAGAAGAAAAATACATTATTCTAAAACCAAATGTAGTTTTTAATGGAAATGATCCAAAAAAACATGAAAATGATTCATTCAGGTCAAAGAACTGTTAGGGCAAATTTAATGCTGATTAATCTATTAATGGCACCAAAAGCGACTCTTGATAACCATTAAATCAAGGAAATCTCAAACTATAAGGCATAGAACTAAAGAAAAGTAATAAAATTTGCAGCAAAGTGATATGATTTGGGTACTTAATTCTTTTTACTTATCCTGGTGTCTGGCCTCTATAACCATATTAAATAAATTACTTAAATAAATGCTGTTAGTGAAGGTCTGCTTAAACACTTAAAAAATCATCAATCCCAAGAAAATATAATGAACATGCTTACTCAATTTATTAATGTGTTACTCATATTTTAAATTACTCCAGACTTTTGAGTTGCTATCAATTAGATTGCCAATCAAGTCACATATTTGAAAACTGACTTGAAAAGGATTTATCTAGAAACTGGAAATAAATGATGTCTACTAATTTCTGTTTATGTTCTCTGAACAAAGAAAGAAATAAGTTATATATATTTAGAAATTAAGTAACAGAACTCTAATCTTTGGGTGAAGAAAAAAATTACAAAGAAACATAAAATATCTTCACCTGAATTATAATCAAACATAGTAAATCAAAATTTGTGCAATGCATTTTAGCAGTGCTTTAAGAATATTCATAGCCTCATATGCTGTATTAGAAAGAAAAGGATGCTAAAAATAAGTGAATCAAGAATCCATATCATAAAGTTTGAAAAAAAAATAGATGCAATTTAAATCCAGATAAAGTAAGAGACAAATAACAGAGTTAAGAATAGATATCAATGAAATAAGACAAAACAAAATATAAAAGTAAATTTATCAAAAAAAAAACCCACTAATCTGTTCCTTTATAAAGGCTAATAAAATTGTAACTAAAAAGACTTATCCTGGGAAAATCAAGGAAAACAAACAAACAAAAAATACTAAGATCAGGTACTAGAGATATTAAAAATATATGATAAAATTAGAAACACTTTTATACCAATAAATGTAAAAACATTGATGGAATAAAAAATTCATGAACACAAACATCCTCTAACTTAAAAAATGTAAAAGACATGAATATTTTCAATTATTAAAGAAATTAAATCAATATTTCAAAAGCTTCCCTCTTTCAACAATTTAGATTTAAAGTACAAATATCATGGGGAAAAAAAAAGCTACTAAATTTCACTCAGGAAAAAGTAGATAACTTAAATTATTCTGTATTTACTTTAAAAATTTAATTCCTAAATTAAAAACCTTCCCTGAAGTTAAATCTTAACTTAAATAGCTTCATTAGTAATTTTTTTCAAATACTCGAGAGAAATAAGAAATAACACCAGTCTTATACAAACTTTTCTAGAAAGTAAGAGACAGAAACATTTCCCAACACATTTTGTGAAGCTGAAAGCATCTACCAAAACCAGACAAATGTGTTCTAAGACATAGACAAATAAAAAAACAAAACTAAACTAAATTTAAAGATTAATATCCCTCATAAGTGCAAGAATTCTGAATAAAATATTAGCAACTCGAATCCAGTAATATATAGAAAGAGTAAACCTTATGTCCAAGTGCATTTTATCCCAGAAATGTAAGGTTAATTCAAATTTTAGCAGTCAATCAATGTAATGTCCTGTATCAACAGGCTGAAACATAACAAAAAGGAAAACTATAATCAATCTTATCGATAGATGCACAGAGCACTTCACAAAATTTAAATTGATTAATTATAAAAAGTCCCAATAAACCAGGCATAGAAGGAAATTTTCTCAATCTCATATATTAGAAAGAGGTGAATATCATTATGCATAAATTATCACAAATTTAAAATGAAAAACAGAACTTGCCAACAAAGAAACTTTAGATCCAGTTGATTTTACTAGTAAACACTTCTAAGAATTAAAGTAATAAGTAGAAAGAAATTTACACAAAATTTCCAGATATTAGAAAGAGTGGAGTAGGGAGAAACACTGTGTTTTAAAGGAAAAATATCCTTAATATAAAAAATTTTAAATAATATTTCAAGGAGAGAAAAACATATTAAATTGTTGAAAATAATCCAGTGGTATACATTAGAACAACTAGAAAGTAGATCTGTGTATGGAAACTTTAGGCTGATTGCAATGGAGGTGGACCCTTTCATCAGTAAGGAAAAGATTAATCATTTTTAATAGTTTTCCATTTTTGAAAAACAAGAATGCTGCCCTTTCATCATCAAAAGAAATCAATTTTTATTGAGTATAGCACAAGAGAATACCTTTATGATTTTCAGAAGAGCGTAATGTCCTAAAGAGAGAAAACATAAAGCAATCTATGAACTGAAAGTAAATGCAAATCTATATGAAACACTTATAAAACAATAAAATAGGGACAGACAATGCAAAAGAAAAATGGATGTAGAAAATAAATAAGCATTTCACAGAGTAAATACAACAAATAGGCAAAAAATCTAATACTAGATGTTCAGCCTTATCAGAAAGCCAGGTGATAAAAATTAAAGTACTAAAAAATTAGGATTCTATTTTTCACCTATAGGTTTAGGAAAAATTGAAGTTTAACAATAATGAAGTTGGAGAATATCTGAATCAATCAGAACTCACACATTCCTCAAAATAAAAATTTCACAAATATGTTGGAAAACAATTTGGAATAAACTTCTCAAATTAAGTATGTATGTATGGCTTCAATGTTTTTCACCAATGTCTTACAGTTTTCAGAGTACAAGTTTTTTACCTCTTTGGTTAGATTTATTCCTAGCTATTTTATTCTTTTTGATGCAATTGTAAATGGGATTGTTTTCTTAATTTCTTTTCCTGGTAGTTTATTATTAACATATAGAAGATGAGATACTACCTCAAAATTACTGTCAAAATTACTGTCATCAAAAAGATAACTAATAACAAGTGTTGGTAAGGATGTGAAGAAAAGAGAACACTTGGGCACTGTTGATGGGAATGTAAATTGGTTCAGGCGCTGTAAAAAACAGTGGGAAGTTTCCTCAAAAAATAAACAAAAATAGAATTGCCATATGATCCACCAATTTCAGTCCTGGGTATTTACCCAAGGAAAACAAAAACCTCCCTCTGTATATGTGGTTCCTTCATTTTTATAAGGAACAAGGGAAAGAACACTGACACAAAACCCATTTTAAGTCTGATCTACTGCATAGCCTCCTTTGCACTGTTCTTTTGCCTGCACAGCTGTGTAGTGAAACCAATCTTGAAATATCTGCCTGTCTCCATTCTCTTTACAATTTTAACTTGGAACAAACTTTGTGATCTGGCCTAGCTAATGAGTGTGGACAGATTCTGCTGAAGTCACATCACATATACGTAGATTATGTTTCTACAATTTTGAAAAGAACTTTACTGGGGGATGCCTTCTTTTCCTTACATTGTAATTTATTGACATTATTTTATGATGGATTCAGCAATTTCACTGTTTAAAAAACTATTTTATATAGTTTATTAATATTATAAATTATCTTTTATAATTAAAAACATTTATGGATTTGAAAAAAATAACGATATTTTAATAAATTATTAATCATATAATAGTCTATTTTCAAACAGTACACATGGAGTACTTTATGGACACAAATAAATTATTAAATAAATTATTTTATTTACTAATTTCTATTACTTCATATGACAACATTCTGGAAAACAGTAAAATGATCTCTTTGTATGTTTATCTGTGCTTCTAAACATGAACTAAATGCTTTTCAATACTCATTGAGCCTTCAAAAGGAATAATTTCGAGATACTAATTTTCCTAATTGTAAGCTGCCAAGAGTAGCAGAAAATTCCAGGGTCAGATTCTCAGGACCGTCCTTTGTAGTCTCTGCCATTTATTCATTATTTGACTGAGGATCTTCGATTTGTTCAGACTGTGTCTAGTGGTTCACAAATGGCAACTGGTATCACAAAAACTGAGCCAACTCTCTTAAAAGGCAGTTTCTAGGATAGAATTATGTAGTATGTGTAAAGGCTTATTGAAAATCACGAAGATAAATTAACACTGAGAAAAATGAACTGTCATTATTTGCTTAGGTTAGGTATTAAAGCTGGAGACAAAATATTAGAGGCAGTGTCAACACTCAAAAACAAATGTTGGTCCTAATCATGTTGTGTCATCTGGCCACATTTAGGTATTTCTAAATAAAAACTATTTATAGAGTTGTGATCATGTTATAAAGTGTACAAAGAAGCTAAGGTTGCTCTCACATTAATTGCTATTGTGGTGAATTACAGAATACTGCCAACTTATTTTGAAGATACAAAAAAGGAACACTGATAGCACATCAGTTAAGTGTGACACTTTAAAACTGCATTCTTAGAGCTGAAAGCCCTCACAAAAAATTGATGAGATTAAATGAGTACTTTCTTACTTTAGCTATTAACTTCAATTGATACCTGATCTTTTTATGGAAAAAAGAAAAAAGGAAACAGAGTACAGCTTCTGAGGCTTTTTTTCTTTTTTTTTTTTTTTTTTTTGAGAACCAGTACACTTGAAAGAAATATTCAACACAAATTCACTGGATGCAGCAAGAAATATCCTTTCCCTCCTTGGATATCAAACAATATTCCTGGTGCAGCAAAAGCTTAAACTCAGTATATTTGGTCCTGCAGTTCAACTTACATGCTGAAATTTTAGAAAACAATGTAAACTGGATAACCCACTACTCATTTTCCCTTTTGTTCCCTTCTTCTGAATATATAGCTTACTTCATTATTACAGTTTTCCTATACATTTCTTTAGTGCTGTTTAAAAGATGAACAGTTTACTTTTCTCTCCCTTATAAGATCTAGTAATTCATTGAAAAAATGATCTTTAAAAATACCTATGAGATATCAGATAACAAGTTATGTGAAAATAGATGAGCATTATTTAACCCCAGCATCAAAAAAATACATTGAAATCAAAGAGATTTTAAAGCTAAATAAATATTATAAAATGTATGCTTTGAAATTACACTGGGAACTCAATAAACTGAGGAAGGATAAGATGGACCAATCCATAGCAGCTCACTGTGCCAGCTTCACAGTCCCTTGGGCTTGTGGGTTAGCTGTGCAAACCAGATGTAAAAGAATGGAAACCTTTTATTCCCACTTCTGTGGTTCTCTGGGTACTGTCCTTTACACAGAGAAGAAATGCAAATCAAAGTTGCCTAGGTTAAAAAAAAAAAAGTCTTCAAATTAAGACTTCTAATGTCTTCATACACTGACCTATAAAACTTTAGAAAGTAATGAAAGCTGTTGGCTGAGGGGTAAAATGAGCAAAAACTTTAGAATGCACGTAAAATTATGCAACAATACTGCCATCTATCGCTTCAAATATTTGTCCTTCTCAGATATCACAATGTACGTTTCATGTTTTAAAATAACATGATGTGACTTATGTGCTGCTTTTGGTTTAACTAATTTTATACCAATGTATATAGCATAGAGCATTTGAATACAAAGAAGAATTTTTTAAATGATGCTATATATGTTGTATAAGAAATGTGTTTATCATTAAGTAGATACAATAACTTCACCAAACTGCATTTTGCTTTCTAAGGTTTTCTTCTACACTTATTCAAGATGTGAGTGGAGGTCATGCTTGGTGAACCAGCTATGAATAAAAATATAAGTTGTGTTTAGGATAGGGATGAAATATTTATAAATAAACAAAGCAATGTATAATTATTTACATTATCACACTGTAATTAAGGCTGCTTATAATGTTTGGCATTACATTTATGCCACAATTCTACATATTTCAGCCTTAAAGAAGGTCTGCTTGAAGAAAATGAAAGACAAGGAAAAGATTTCAAATTATTTTCTTGTCACAGGGAGACACAAAGAAGATTGTCTCCAGTCTGGTTTCTTCCCAAGTTCTTTGCTTGACCCTGAGCTTAAGTCAGCCTCATGTTAGGACCTATGGTGATGAGTTGAATGTATTATAAACTAATCTGGCTTTCAGGACTTTAGTGCTTGCTCAAAACCTCATTTTTAAGAACTGGGATCAAATCTCACTGCTTTTATCAGCTCCTAGAATATCAGGATAATAGAGCTTATAAAGAAATAATGCAATCAGGCTTTCATTTTTAAATTCAGCAGTCTTTTTTGTTTGTTTTGTTTTGTTTAATTTTTGCCTTAGAATAAATTATGCAAGTACTGGGCTTATATCTATGTTCAGAATTTTCAAACTAAATCTTATTATTTATGTTTCTATTCAAAGGTAAATGCTATTTCGCTGTTTTATTTTTATTTTATTTTTACTGAAACTGCATATTGTACCATGATTACTTTTGTTTTAAAAGCTAGAATCTATTGGGCAGGTTGATCTGTCACCCTCTCCCCCCGATGACTGTGTTGATTCTGTCTGGTAGACTAGACTAACATAGATTTGTTAATATACAGTGATCTCACTAAAGAGAACATTTGTACTTAAATCATTCTTCTCAGAATATGGTTACTTGTATTCAGATTTTGTCTGTTTTCCATCAAAGTTTCCATTGCTCTGGTATTGTTAAATTTGGTTACATAATTGCTGTACAGTCATGAAAGAGATTAGCCTGACAGTTTTTGTGTTGAGTCATGAAAGGTGTTGATGCTTGTTTGTCCCTTCACAGTAAGAACACCCCAAAGAAAAGTACAGTTTCAGGACAGAAAACCTGGAAAATTGATCAACGATCAGGAAAATATGGGAAAGAGACGACCATCTTGACATAACCACTGCAATCTTCTCCCTGTCAGAAATCAGTGAGTCAATAATCACAGGGCAGCCGTTACCCTCCTTGTGAAGCAGCTAGCCAGCCTACTTCATTTCTTTCACTACTATGTCACTCCCCTCCCCATAGAGGGTAATATATCTCTGAAACTGCAGGGTTAAGCAAGGCAATATGACCATAAGAATGAATAAGCAGAAACGATGCTGTATTAATTCCCTACTGCAGCCAAAACAAAGTATCACAAACTTTGTGGCTTAAAACAACAAAAATAATGAAAATGTATTATTTTATAGTTCTGGGGGTCAGAAATCTAAAATGGGTCTCACTGGACCAAAATCAAGGTGTTAATAGACATGAGTACCTTCCAGAGGCTCCAGGGGAGAATCTGTTACCTTGAGTTTTCCAGCATCTAGCTGTCACCCACACTCCTTGGCTCATGGCCCCTTACTCTGTTCAAAGTGCATCACTCCAACTCTGCTTCCTTCATTACATATATTCTCTGTAAATTTGATGCCCTTACTTATTTCTTAAAAAGACACTATGACTACATTGGACCTACCCAGAAAATCTAGAATAATCTCCCCAACCCAAGATTCTTAATTTAGCTAACTGTAAAGTCCCTTTTGCCATGTAAGTAATATATTCACAGGTTCTGGAGATTAAAGCATGAGTTATTTGTTTGTTTGTTTGTTTGTTTTCCATTCTATTTGAATTCTTGAATTGCTTTAGTTGGTAATTTGGCTTACATATGCTTTATATCTAACAAACACATATCTAGTTCCTGTTATATTAATCACTAAGCTCTTTGTTGAAAAGTATTATTTTATTTTCATTTTAAGATTTTAAGGTTTTCTTTTAATTCCAATTACATAAAAATTAAATTTTCTTCATATACTTTTAACAGTCGGCCATATTTTACTTTTACAGTCCATGAACTAGTTAGTGGCAGTATTTTAATAACCTGCTATATTAAATTTTAAAGTTTAACATTAGCAAAATTTTGCTTCACAAATTCACTTTTTTAGAATGACAAGAAATATATACAACTTAGAATTCATACTCAGACAAATATCCTTTTCCTATCCTCAAAATTAAAGCTTTAAAAAGCACAGTATAAAAGTTTTAGATATTAAGGCACTGCCTAGCTCTCCATCACATGGTTAATGTATGCCAGGGGTGTAACTTGCAATGAAAGTTTCATAACAGTTAATACTCTTGGACACAGCGAATTCTAAAAGCTCTGGTTTTTCATTCACTACCACAACTCTCCAATAACTAAGGAAAAAAATCAAATGAATTACTATGTTATAAAGTCCCTTCCACAAACTAACCATGACCCATCTTTCAATCTTATCTTAGAACACTCTCTTTTGCTTTGTTTGTATTATTTACAGAAGCTCTTTTTTTTTTTTCAGTTCTTGGAAAGAATTAAACTCTTTCCCATCTTGGTGCCTTCACATATCATTTTCTGTGTGCCTGAAATGCTATACCTAAACTCACTTTTTATAGAATGTTTAATGTTTTGGGGGGTTTCAAGCTATTTGTATATTTGTGACCTTGCAATCTCTCTTAAAGGTGGGCTGAGGAAATATCTTGGACACCTAGTGAATTGTCATTTCTTTAAAAAATAAAATAAAATAAAAAGAAATAAATGCAGTGAACTTCTTGCTGTAAACTTTGGGTTTACTTTAAATTTGAAAAAAAAAGGGGGGATGAATACATGATAAATATAAAGCTTCCAAACAATACAAACATGTTTTTTAAAAAATGTATGATATAAGCATCAGCTCCTCCAATTTTAGCTCTAACCAATGGTTTACACGTTAATAACTTGTTTTTTTATCTTTTCCAGATTCTAACTGTAACTGTGCACCTCAGATTGGGACTTGAACCCATGGTCTTTTAAATGAGATCACATACCTGGTCTTAGGACTTAATGAAGCTCAGGATTTTTATGTCTCTTTACAGAAAGAATTCAGTGAGAGACAAAGTGATAGGTAAGAAGTGGATTTATTCAGAGAGGAACACACTCCATAGACAGAGTGTGGGCCATCTCAGAAGGCAAGAGGCCCCAAAACATGGCATGGTTAGTTTTTATGGGTTGGTTAATTTCATAGGCTAACAAAGGTAGGATTAGTCCAACTATTTCAGGGAAGGGGTGGGAATTTCCAGGAATTGGGCCACCACCCACTTTTTGGCTTTTTATAGTTAGCCTCAGAACAGTCTTGGTGCTGGTGGGTGTGTCATTTAGATGCTAATGTATTATAATGAGCATATAATGAGGGTCAAGGTCCACTGGAAGTAGAATCTTCTGCCATATTGGATCCAATTGGTTCTAACCAGTTTTTGTTATATTCTATGGCTATGTCATTCTTTTAAAGGTTGTGCCCTGCCCCCTTCCTTCCTGTTTCATAACAATATATGAATGGTTATGACTGGAGCAATTTCTATTTCTGAATGTAAAAGGTAACCAAAAGTCATTACAACCATTAAACAATTTAATAATACTAAAAGATATAGTTTAGAAATATCAGATAGCTGTAGAAACAAGGAAAACTATAAGAATTTAAATTCCAGAGAGGAAAGATACTTTTGGGTTACAGTATATGCATTAAATCAGACTTTGTACTGTGTTTCTAACAGGAAGAATAGGTATATGTGTCTGGGATCAAAGACTGTGAATGCAGGAGTCACCCAGTTATCCCACTTATTGCTAGAGATTTTGTGTTTCCGGTCCCTGTGATTCTAGGCTGTGCGGGATTGGAGCTTTTGGTCACCAAAGGGAGACCGATTCTTGTCAAGGAACATGGGGAGGATCACAATAAACTCTAAACTCTGATTGTTTCTGGGATATTTTGGACTTCTTGTGGCCAGCTTGAATAGGAATTGCCATACAGTCAGGGATAAATGACCCTAATCAGCAGACAGTGGTTGAGCTGCCGTCAAGCAATGAGGGCAAAGAGGAATATGTACTGAACCCGTGTGACAATTGGTGTCTCTGCGTTCTTCATTGATCTAATCTAATTGTGAATGGAGTGGAACAACAACCCGATCCTGAAAAGAATATAACTGTCAAAGACTCAGATCCCTCTGTAATAATGGCTTGGATCCTACTAATGAGTCAGTCACCAAAAACTACCAAAGTGATAGCTGAAGGGATAGCTGAGTTGAGGGGAATTTAGAATGAATAGACGAGGCGGGGGAGGATGAGTACCTGTTGCAACCTGAAGATCATCTGCAGAAACAGAATTTATAGTGTATCCTATTAACCTCCCTCTTCTAAATTTCACATCAGAAAGAGAAGCCCCCAGCGACTATGGGGGAGTTATTCTATAACCCTGCCTAGAAAGTAGATCTGTGTGGTGCACTGTATTCACTATGAAAATGTGAACTCAGATTTACTATTTCTGGGAGCACAGTTGAGGAATGGCCCCAGGGCTGGCCCCTACTCTTAGGCAATACATAGGAGACAAAACCTAGAGAGGGAAACCTTCAACATATTTAAGACAGGTCTTCCACTCTAGACATTTGCCAGGTTACGAAACAGCATGTGGTGAAAATCTAACGAGCTGAGCTCTAAATCTCCAAAAGATAGAAATTTCTGGAAGAAGTGATAAAGATCTGTGAGACCCTGTGAAGTCTATATCTATGGGATAGTGAGGAGGGCATGGGGAGGGTGACAGGGAGGCACTGGATTTGAAAGGCAATGTGAAATCTATCAGTCATGTACTTAAGAGGCAACATCCCACTGTAAGGAGGGGACTGCAACACTGACACATCAAGTCACGCTTCCAGGACATTTGCAAAAGTGAACTAAGTGTAGCTGCCACCTATCCCTCAAACAGCCATTTTTTGCATCACATTGAGGTGACTTCCCACAACTTCTATATGTTAATAAAGGAATGGACACTCATAGGGAGTAAACAGTGTACTCAGCAGAGAAAAGGATGAGTGAATTGAAAGAGTTCAATGGAAATTGTCTTCAGTCAAGCACTGAGAGGAAAATGAATGAAAAAAAGAGAGATCTATAAATATGATGTATATAGAATACAGTTAAATAAAGACTAACCAAAACATAATGATAGCCTACATTGGGGAACTTCTGTATTTATGCACTTATCACCTTTAATATGATTTATCCTTTAGTTTTGATTTCATTTTTTATCCTGTCATCTTTTTTTTCTTGCCAGTATATTATATAGTTCACATTGAAGTAGCACTAACAATATATTTCAATCAGTTGTTTTTTAAACTAATCAAATTGAAATATAAATATAAAAGGAAAATGAGAACAATATTTGTTTATTAACTATTTCATTTCTACCTACTCTATAGTATTTTTGGAGTGGCTTAAAATATAATCCAGAGTTGCTATAAGATCACATAATATACAGCAAAATAGGGTAAAAATAGGGTAAGATGACAAGAGTCAACGGATGCTTGGTGTGTGAAATCCGTTCCTACCTTGATGACTAGACATTACATAGTTCATCTCTGTGAGAGGACAACATCCCTTTGCTCTTGCACACCTTCACTTCTACTTCGGAGAGGCACTGAATGTAAAAAGCTACAAAGTGAATGTAGTTAATGAGAAGCTACTAAAACTGAGTCCCAAAACCTAGCTCTGAGCAAAATGATGCTTAAAGCTAAAGGAGGAGCAGATCACGTAGATTTCATTATCCAACCCCAAAGCCTGTTTGCTCAACAGCAGAGTTTTGCACTTACAAGGGAGAAAAGAGCCTGTTTAGGGTAATTTATTTTGGAATTACTCTGTCAAATGTTAATTTCATTTTGACTTTGTGAGGGCAATTTGGCTCATATGTTTGTATTTTGATAAAGGCATTAGAATAGTGTTAAAATTCTAGTAACCCTATGGAGATTACAAAACTTTCTCAAGGCACAGTTCTTGTCTTTGGAAAGAATGAATGATGAATAAATAGTGATGGACTTTTTTTAATGAATTCACTCAACAAACATTTATTGAGTGAATGCTGTGTGCCAGACACATGCTAAGCATAAATCATCTTATGCAACAGTAAGTGATCCAGAGTGCAAAAATGATTAACAGAAAACCACAATTGCTGTTCAAAATACCTATTCCATCTCCATTCAAGTATTCAAATTTAGTGAAATTTCAAAATAGTTTATTACTGACTTATCTAATCTTATGAATTATAGGACCTCAAGATACAGTGCTGGAAAATATGTATCTCTCATCTAACACATCAGACAGATATTCCAGGGTTTTTATGGTATATTGATCATATTAGGGAACCAGACTTCTTTCATCTTCTACTTTTCTATCACCATCGGCCTTTGTCCACAATATGAAAAAGAGTTCCAGCCAGTGAGATAAAAGAATAGAGAAAAGCTAGCGCAATTCATATCATTTAAAGGAAATGATCTAGAATTTGACCACATCATTTCTGTTCATATCTCCTTACCCAAAACAGAAAGTTAAGTCACACACCTAATGAAGGCAGAGGACATAGTGTTTAGCTGGGTGATCATGTAGATGCTTCTTCACACAAATAAAATACACTCATCTTTAACCCAATAATGACAAAGCAAGGACCCCTTCGTTTACTATACCAAGGTAAAATTCCATAATGTTTTTATGTCAAATAATCATTTCTAGCAGGTTTTTATATCAAATAATAAACCAAATCCTCTCCCATACAAAGTATAAAATAGAATAGGGACATGACAACTACCATAATACTCCCATTTAGAAAATGGAAGCATATTAAACAAACAGCCTCTCTGCCACAGCAATTGCCAATACATATGAGGCATGAATATGATAAGTCTTTGCCCTGGTATTCAAGGAAGTCCTATTGATGAGTTTATATGGCAGTTCTGGGTTCTGTTCTCTTTGGAGATTCTTTGTTCATTTTTCTCTGTGGCCATGTTGATGATAGTGATGGAAAAGGTAAATTACATCCTTGAAATCTGCCCAAAATTTTCTTCTGATTTTTGCAGGGTATGCTTGGAACCTAGAGTTGCTAATAGTCGCACATTCCCAGGTTTTTTCAATCCAAGTAGTTATGGTTTGTTGACTCCCACAAAATGCACAGTAAAATTCCAGCTAACTTCATTCTAATAAGTTCCATGTGCGAGTAACTACAACAAAGATCATATTTTTAAATAGTTGGTTTATCTTGTTTCATGTCTGATATTTTTATTAGAATATCTCTAATATTCTAGTTTTTTTATTAAAAATTTTTATTAGCCTCAGAATTCTACCATCCCTTTCTGTTGATAGTGACAACTACTCTAAAGCAGGCTTCAAAGTGAGAGTTACATATGAGATACCATACTGCTCTGGATGGATAGTAGAGAAAGAGGGTCCCCCTCTGTGCTGAGGCACTCCCACAGGCATCGACTCAGTAAGTGGACAAGACCTTTGTAAGAAGTAAAAGGGGATCCATCCTCTTGGAGCAGCCAACCTCATTGCATGTTGAATGGAGCTGAAGCTAGATTTCAGCCTTAACTTGCCTTCTTCACTGCTGTGCATCACTCAGCTGTACACACTGACCTTGCATTATGGTCATCTGGAGCAATAGGCTGGAGTGGTAAAGAAAAACACGTCTTTAATTTGGTACTTTCAACTGGACTGGCTTCCAAAGTCTAGCTGAAGAGATGCAGAAAAGATTAGGGATACAGTGTTGTTTCCTGCTCAGTCTGCCTCTTTATTTTTCAAATTAATTTTTACTGGAGTATAGTTGATTTACAATGTTGTGTTAGTTTCTGCTGTACAGCAAAGTGAATTAGTTATAAATATACATATCTTCACTGTTTTTTAGATTCCTTTTCTAAAGGAATTAAATTCTAAAGATTCCTTATAGGTCATTACAGAGTATTGAGTACAGTTCCCTGTGCTAAACAGTAGGTTCTCACTAGTTATCTATTTTATATACAGTAGTGTGTATATGTCAATCCCAATCTCCCAATTTATCCCTCTCCCTGAGGCTGCCTCTATAGAGTAGAGCAATCTTTTAATAAACAATCTGTACTTTACTACTGGTAACAAGAAACAGGAAAAAAAAAACTTTGCATATATCCAGCAATTTTTGCTGAAAAATAAAACTCTGTTGGTATATGATCTATCTTCTAAAGGATCCCTGGTGACGTTTTTGCCAGGACTTATTGGAGGTCACCAACTCCAGCAGCAATAGCTGTGTCCTTGCTCGGCTTTCTCCCTGTTCTATTAGAATTGGCTGCATTGTTCTTATTATTTTGTCCAGAATTTTTCTACATCTTTCTACTAAATTGGTTGGGATATGAGCTAGGTTATTTGCATAAGGGACAACAAAATACAGGAACTTGAACAGTATTTAGAATTCATTTCATTCTTACAGCACAGTTGTGTTGGTGGGCAAAGACAGGTATGGAAGTTTGATGATGTTGGGAGACAGTTCATCTGTTGAATGCATTATGGGTTTACTTGGTAAAGGTAAACACAACACAATAATTGTGTTGCAGTCTGCAGATAGGAAAGAGAAGGGAAAGTACACCCTTTAGTGCTAAAGTCTAGAAATTTTAGTCTGCAGTGGGAATTTGTGTATCCTGTTAAAAATATCCTTAGTAAAAGTAAAAGGTAGATGTTGGTGTTACCAACGGAAGCCTCTTTCAACATATAGATACAGTTTTTAATGTTATTTTGAATATTTATAAGAGCACAGTGGAGGAAGCTAAATAGTATCTCATTTTCTAAGCTAAATAAATTATATTATCAGGTTCCAGTATGATAATAATAAATTATATAACAAAGTGCTAATGACATTATTAGAAACACTTTCTTTAAATATTTTCAAATCAAATTCAGAGAATAAGGGCCAAAGGCCACCTGGGGTTGGTAAGGAGACAGGTGTGTGAAAAAAATGCATGAATTCAACAAAATATTATGCTAATATTTGAATGGAAATAAATGAGATGGTATGCCTGTAACTGAGTGTCTCCAAGCAAACTTCTTTTTACACCTCTCTTTCACCATGGCCCTTGTTTTTAGCACTTCCTCAGCAACTGATATCCTGATTAATGTCCCATAAATTCAAAGTTGTTATTATGAATGATTTAGATTCTGGCAAGAAATTATATAAGCACAATTGTATTCAATGTACTAGCAATAAATCACCTTCTGCTATAGTTGAATGTAAGTTTAGGAAAATATTAAAACAGTTATAATAAAAAAATAAATCTTCTATTTTCATTGTTTTCACAAAAACAAATTTCTAAGTGCTTAAACTTAGATCATGTACTTTATCTCCAAAGAAATATTGCTGCTGCTTGTTTAAACCAAAACAAATTGCCTATGTCTACACTTATAAAATCTTGAAACTGATTATTTTTATTTGTTACAATCAGCAAATCCAACTCAAAATATTTCACAGTGGTCTACAGATTAGTTTATTCCCTGTCTCATAAGAAATACCTGGAAGTCAAGGGCAACTTTTAAATATTTGGAAGTTGGCAATATCATGAAAGAGGTGTGCATTGGGAGTGAAATGGAGTGGACTATATCACTGATTTGTATTGTGAATATTTAACAATCCCTTTTGTTTATAATCGATAGATAATCACAAGTTTGGGTTGAAACATGCAGCTTTCAGGGTTCAGTGCAATATAAGTGAATTAATGAATTAATATAGATTTAGATCAGTGTCTAGCACTCAGAAAACATTCAATAAAAGTCAGCCTTTCTGTGTATTTTACTCATAAAAGTTGTTCTATGAATATGGAATATAATTAGAATATTTTATATACTTTATACTTCATATAAATATAGTATCAGTCTGCATTTTTTTCTTTTTTATCTTGAATTACTTCCAAAATCAATTTCAATTAATAGCTTGTAATTTGTCTTACAAAAATATTTCTTGTTTAGTCATTGTTAGGAGTAAATCTTCTACTTCTACTCTACTTCAGTTTCAGTAAGGGTGTCTTCTACTTTGCCTTACATACTTATTGAACCACAGGAGAAATTTTTGATTTGGATATGTACCTGTTCAAAGTTGATAATTCAAATTTTTAAAGGTCATCTTTATTTGTGAGGACCAGTGTTGCACAGAATCACTAAGAGCACAAACTCTGAAGCCTAGCTTACTCACTGTGGTGACAGTATTTCTGTTTACAAGTGTCAAAGGAAGAGTTAACTTACTTTGCTATTTATATCTCATATATATCAAACATATGTTAATATATCTATGATCATATTTATCAATGGCTATTTTGGGAAAAATGAATGTTAAAGGTGGAATATAAATTTTTTGACTTTCCAAAGCTCCTGATCATGACATAGAGAAGTGATTGATTTTTGACGTATAGTAAACATTCATCTATTACCAGATTCTGATGAGGACAATTCAGTTACCATAACTATCTTGAATATAGTATTTCTTCTTTCCTAATTTTAAACTTAAATACTGTTTATAATAGGGTTTGAAGAAAATCAAATATATTGACAAGTTCGAACACTTACGTAAAAAGCCTATTTAAATCAGTATGAGGGGAAATGTTGTGAAAGACAGCATTTGACTAAAACTGTTACTTCAGTTAATGATTAATTTGTATAATCAATTTAAGTAATTAGAACCCAAAGAAAAGACACAATAAATCTAGTATATTATACATCTCAAAGGAAGATGCTTAGTAACAGAAAATAATCTTGCAGTACAAGATGCAGATTAACAACTTTTGAAATGAATTTACAAATCAAAGTTACAGAATTTAAAACCTCTAGGAAAAATAAACATGTAATTTAAAAGATTACAGTTATGATATGATATAGAGTATTTGATAGTATTCTGTTATGGTAGGCAGAATAATAGCCCTTCAGAGAAGGCTGCTTCCTAATCCCCAAAACTAGACTTATGCTACCTCACCTGGCAAGAGGCCTTCATAGAATTGATTAAGTTAAGGACCTCAAACTGGGAAGATTATACTGAATTATCTATGTGGGCCCAATATAATCACAAGTGTCAAAAGAAAGATAGGAGTGTCAGAGGAGACGTGATCATGAAAGCAGAGATTGGGGTGATACAGACACAGAGAACATAAATTAAGGAATGCGGGCAGCCTCTAGAGGCTGGAAAAGTCAAAGACATAGATTCTCCTCTAGAGACTCAAGAAAAAATGTGGTCCTGCCGACACCTGATTTTAGCTTAGTGGGATCTATTTTGGACTTCTAACATCCAGAAGTATAAGTCTGTGTTTTTTTAAGCCTCTAAGTTTGTGGTAACTTGTATAATAGCAGTAGGAATCTAATATATATGACAAGTTTGAATGATTTGAGAAACATAGGTTCTAATGTAAGAAATTCTGTGAATCTTTTTATATCCTTTTCATCAACTGCAAAATGGGTAATGTAGTGCCAATTTTACCTACTGCACAATATTATATAGAAATAACATTAATATTTTAAATAATGTATTATTTATTCTCTCGTTTAAATAGCCTGCTTCCATAATTCATTCACTCAACAAGTATTTATGTGTCCTTGGCACTGGGGATAAAGCATTTAACAAACATTCAAAAATCCCTACGCTGATGAAATACACATTTAAGTAATGGTAAGGTAGATTCTAAAACACAAATAAATAGAATATCTAATATGTCAGATGAGGACCAGCACTCAGAAGGGAAAAGAAAATGAGCATGGAAGGGATATAGCAAAGGGGAAGTTGGAGTTTAGAGTGGTTCTGGAAAATCTCAGTGATAAGATACTTGGGTCAAGACCTAATGAGGTGAGAGAGAGTGAATCTTGTGTGAATCTGACAAGAAGTGCTCCAGGCTACTCAAAGGCCCTGAGATTGACATATGCCTGGGTATTGGGAGGCTAGTATATGTGCTGGGACACAGAAAGGCAAACACTGAGTAGCAGATGTGTGCAAAATGATAAACAAGAAGGGAGTGGGGTTGAGGTGGATTATTGTGGGCCTTCTTTGATTTAATTAGGACTATGGTTTTATGCTGAGAAAGAAAATATGCCCTTGGGGTTTTGAGCAGAAATGTAATATGATTGGAATTGAATTTGTACATGTTGTCTCTAGCTGTTGTGGTAAGAAAAGATCTGGAGTTGGGTGGAGAAGGCAAAAGAATATTGCAAAAATTCATGCCATCTGTATGGGTGGTTTGAACCAAAATGTTACTACCAGAGGCAGTACAAATTAGTTCATGTTTAAACACATTTCAAAGATAGAGCTAGTGCAATTTACTGATGCATTTGGACATGATAATAGCAAGGAAGAAAGGATTTTAGGATGATTTCAAAATTTCTAGACTGAACAGATGAAATGATGGTGTTGCCCCCAACTCAGATGGGCAAGACTGAAGAAGAGTAGTTGGAGAAGAGCAAGTGTTTTGTTTAGATAAGTTTGAGATGCCTGGTAATTATTTAAGTATAGATGTTTTGATGACTTTTGCATATGCTAATCTTGGATTCAATGATATGGTCCAGATTGGAAACAGAAATCTTCATGTGTAAATCATTTCATTTATTTGTTACAACTTTGTCAGGTTTTTTAAGAAAATGTTTAATGCATCAGTATCTTTAATTTGTACACCAATTCAAGGTCTCGCTATTTAAAAGGACTAAATGGAGCCATTATTCCTGTTCCTACAAATATTATGTGACAATGCTAAAGTAAATGAACTCTATACAAAAAAAAAATTGTATTAACCTTTATTCCTATAATTATTCATGCAAATCATTCATCTTAGGTATTTGGAAAACACATTGATTTCAGCATTCAGGCAAAGTGAAACAGAAAGTAAAGTACACTCAATATATAAATTTTTCAGTTAAATCAGGATGCTGATTATGTATATGTTCATAATTAAGCAATATAAAATATCTCATTATTTAGCTCCAAGTTCAATCTTAAAATATACTTCATTTATTTACATAATTTGAGATTCAAAAGCACTCTGAAAACCTGATTCTTGAGATGCTGCCTGAAAGACTGAATTGTGAGGTAAATGAAGATTATATCCCCATAATCATTCTGAACATTTTCTTTAGATCTACCGAAAAAGAGGTGGGGGACTTTTCATCAAATTATTGTATTTTATTTGTTTTAATATATTATATTGTCTTGTAAGGAGAAAAATGAAGTTCATATGCTTCCTTTGTTGTCATAGCTACAGTAATTCACGAACAAATTTAATACTTAACTAATGGAGAAAGTGCCAAAGAGAAAGAGAAGATCTGTGATCTATGGCCCAAAAGATAAGCTTGAGATAGTGATCTACTTGAAAATGTTGTAATGAAATGTTTCAGGCCAAGATCAGATATAGAGATACAGATCAGATATAGAGATTACGTCTTAAATATTCTGTCCAAAATTTTCAGTAAAGTCCACATTTCTTCCTAATAGCTTGTGGATTTCCTCCCCCTTCTGGTGAGTATTGGGGGTGCAATATAGGTGTGGGAGACAGGGATGCAAAGCCTGTCAGGTAGTGTGGCTTCAAGTATAACATGCAGCACAAATAGAGGCTGTTCTTGGCATATTGGTGATATATGATTAATATAGGTAAGAGGTTAATAATTATAATAATATAAATAGGAACTTTGCTGTGATAGAGGAGACAGGTTGAGAGTGAATAGAAGGGAAAATTACCCTGATATCACATATCAGAATAATCTTGGGAAATTGATATCTAAATTAGCATTAGCAATAGTTTAGCTGTAGGTCAGAAAGAGTTGGAGATGTGAGGTGGTCTAGGAAAAGGCAATTGTGTGTGAACAGCATGATTCAGGGCCTAAAGTGAGATGGAGGGAGAAGTAGACAGGCAGGAGAGACATTAGGGATAGTGTCATAAATAGCCTTGTCAGAATCCATAAGGGTTGGGACGTTAGCCTGAGGGCAATGAAGAACCCTGGAAAGTCAACCCCTTAACAGGAACTGAGTTAACGGTTGGCAATAAAATGGTAAATGCAATAGATATAGTCCTCTATGCTTTCATGAAGTTTAAATTCCTCTGAATGCAAAAGGCATTGACCTTTTAGTCACATAGATTTTTTTTTAATTAATAATAAAATGGCAGCCTTTCCCTTTTTTTTTTTTTTGATATATCTAAAGAAAATGTCCAGAATGACTATGGAGATTTAACTTTACACTTACCTTATAACTTGGTCTTTAATATATAGTCTCAACAAACAGGTTTTCAGAGTAATTAGATTGTCACTCAAAAGTAAACTCTAATGTTTCAAGAAAGAGTGAATTGGAAGAGACAACACTAGCACACCCATGGGTGTCTGCTTCACTTATTATTTTATCTTTGACAATTAGCTTATTTCCTATAAAGGGAAAGGAATAGGAAGGGTAGATGCTTAAGATATACTTAATTGATTTACAATGTTGTGTTAGTTTCAGTTGTACAGCAAAGTGAATCAGTTATATATAGATAGATAGATAGATATAGATATAGATAGATAGATATAAGATATAACTCTTATAGATTATTTTCCCATATATGTCATTACAGAGTATTGAGTAGAGTTCCCTGTGCTACACAGTAACAGTAGGTCCTTATTAGCTATTTTACATAAAGTAGTGTGTATATGTCAATCCCAATCACCCAATTTATCTCTCCCTGCCCACCCTTGCCCCCTGGTAACTGTAAGTTTGTTTTCTACCTCTGTCACTCTATTTTTGTTTTGTAGATAAGTTCATTTGTAACTTTTTTTTTAGATTCTTCATATAAGCCATATCATATGATATTTGTCTTTCTCTGTCTGACTTACCTCACTCAGTATGACAATCTCTAGGTCCACCCATGTTACTGCAAATGGCATTATTTCATTCTTTTTTGTGGCTGAGTAATATTCCGCTGTACCACAGTGGAAGATGTACCACATCTTTTTTATCCATTCCTCTGTTGATGGACATTTATGTTGCTTCCATTTCCTGGTTATTGTAAATAATGCTGCAATGAACACTGGGGTGCATTTATATTTGTGAATTATGGTTTTCTTCAGATATAAGCCCATGAGTGGGATTGCTGGATCATATGGTAGCTCTATTTTTAGTTTTTTAAGGAACCTCCATACTGTTCTTCATAGTGGCTGTAGCAGTTTACATTCCCAACAACAGTGCAGGATGGTTCCCTTTTCTCTGCACCCTCTTCAGCACTTATTATTTGTAGATTTTTTGATGATGGCCATTCTGGCCTGTGTGAAGTGACACCTCATTATAGTTTTGATTTGCATTTCCCTAACAATTAGTGATGTTGAGCATCTTTTCATGTGCTTTTAGCCATCTGTATGTCTTCTTTGGAGAAATGTCTATTTAGATCTTCTGCCCATTTTTTGATTGTGTTGTTTGTTTTTTTTTGGTATTGAGCTACAGTAATCAAAACAGTGTGGTACTGGAACAAAAACAGAAATATAGATCAATGGAACAGGATAGAAAGTCCAGAGATAAACTTACACACCTATGGTCACCTAATCTATGGCAAAGGAGGCAAGAATATACAATGGAGAAAACATAGTCTCTTCAATAAGTGGTGCTGGGAAAACTGGACAGCTACATGTACACTAATGAAATTAGAACACTCCCTAACTCACCATACACAAAAATAAACTCAAAATGGATTAAAGACATAAATGTAAGGCCAGATATTATAAAACTCTTAGAGGAAAACATAGGCAGAACACTCTTTGACATAAATCACAGCAAAGTCTATTTTGATCCACTTTCTAGAGTAATGAAACTAAAAACAAAAATAAACAAATGGGACCTAATTAAACTTAAAAGGTTTTGCACAGCAAAGGAAACCATAAACAAAACAAAAAGACAACCTTCAGAATGGGAGAAAATATTTGCAAATGAAGCAACCGCAAAGGATTAGTCTCCAAAATATACAAACAGCTTTAAACTGTTTTTTAATTTATGAAATTTTAGAATATAGAGAGATTCATTTGCCTTCAACCAGCCAACATTTGAGAAACTTATCTCCCCCAATAAAATAATTGACTTAAAAAAAAATAAGGGATCAACTATATCCCAGTAATTCACAGCTCTGAGTAACAAAGATGTTAATCTTTTATGCTAACTTTCAAAATATAGACCTGTTAACTCCAGATAACAAAGTCATATTTGCTAAGGAGTTATCTATTTTCCTATGTACATTAATAGATTTTTTTTACACATTTTACTTTTTTCAATTTTTACCTCTCTGAGAAGTGATTTAGTCACTATGACTCAAACTCCAACAATTACTTATTCTTACAGTATAGGAAATGGATGCTATTTTGAAATACTGTAGTTCAAGTCACTACATGTTTGACTTTAAAGTATTTAAATATCTCTTTTTCCAGGTAGTTTTTAAACTTATATTTTTATCCTTAAGTTATCAGATGTGCTACTAAAATATCCATATAACCATAATGAATATAAATCTCTATGTATATAGAGACATATGAATGGTCACAAAGTATTCTTGGCCTCTGTATTAGTCTTATTATTTGTAGGAGGGAGTCAAAAAGAATTGCTGACCTCTGCACATATATGTGGAACAACTCTGACAAGCAATCCTTATTTATATATGGTATTGAATCAGGAAAAGTTTCATAATAACATTGCTTATTCCCCTTCTCCAAAGAGGATAAATCCACAGAGAATATTCTTAGGGTTCTAAAATTACATTTCTTTTAATCTGCTGTTCAGATAAAGATGCAAATTGAGATAATGATACCGAATCCTCCAAATGACCCTAATTAATCATCCCACAAAATTAAAGAATTAATTAAAACTAATGCATCATCTGGAGAGAGTGATCCCTTCTTAAATCGAAATGCATACTTATTATCCAGCCTTTTAGGTATTTTTGAGTTGAAAAAATAAATTAGTATAACAAACAATAATTAAAAGCTTATTGGATTGCTCAAATGTGACATTATCACTGATGTTGTGTGCAGTTTATTATTCAACAAAGCTTCTTTTTCTGTTCCAAACATACAGATGATTTATCTACTTGGGTACAAATGATGAAAATTCTATATACTTGAAATTATTTTACATTCAGTGATCATATTTCTAAAGATTAAACCAACATATCATAGAAATATTCTGACCCAATTCAACAAATCATAGACATATTCTGATTCAAGTGTAAACTGTTAAGTTATTTTTTTTCTTTTATAAGTTTCTGCCAATTATCAATATTCAGCTAACTTTAACTTCTCCCTTTAACTTAGCCAAACCTAAGTAATTTAGCAATTTCTCAAACTCATTTTATCTTTTTACATCTCTTGCAGATGCTCAGACATAGAATTAGAAGTTTTTAAATGACTCAAAGCAAATAAAATCTGCATGGCAAGATTATGAGATGGTACTTCAAATATAGTTTTTAAAAATGTGGGTTAGCTTTATAGATGAAGAATACATCATTATTAAAGAATGCTCCACAATCATACTTGCATATGATATTTCACACTTAGCTTGTATAATCTGTAGCATGATAATAGAAACATCAAATCTCTTCATTTTCAAGCTAGTAGAGGTAATTATCTAAAGAGAGAAAGAAAAATGATACTCAGTATCATCAGGTGTATAACTTACATCATTATTCAGGGGTATAATTTCTATGAAATAAAAAGTACCATGCTGTTTTTCTGACAACAATAAGAAAATTAAACCATTATACATAATTTAAAAATTTCCAAAGCATAGGCAGTGTAAACAATTGATGAACTATATATAGTTTTGATGACTTTATTTCTACATTGCTTTATACCATGTAACATTCTAAAACAGGACATTATATATTCTTATTTTGAAATTTAAGCATTTTTTGAAATAGATATTATCATGAATAGAAAGCTTATCATCAGTTATGCTGGATTTCAGTTTTTTTCTAAGCAATAGGTAAGAACAGCTAGGCTAATAAAAATCATTGAATTTGGTTCTACTAAAGTTGATTTTCATAGGAAAGCCACAGGATCAGGATCCAGAGAACCAATTTCTTCTGTTCCTAAGACATCTACATGCCCTATAGTAAGACAGCAGAATTAATTTTGTAATCTTATGTCTGATTTATCTTGGCTCTTTAGTGTTTTTACTCATGTCTCCCTATTTTTACTTTGTGCCCAGTTTTTGTTGCATCAAAATTTTTTCCATTATGAGGTGTTAGCTGTCATTGCTAGTGTGATTAGGAAATATAGTTATATTAATTCGATTGCTTTTTATATTCACAATCACAAGATGCACTGAAGAGCATCCCATCAATTCCTGTAATAAATCACTTTGAAATAAGTCAGAATAAAACTACAGAGTCAAGTGAAGTACAGAATAAGGATGATTTCCTTTATTTTGCCACTTGCTTACTGGGTCTCTTATTACTGTTCAAGTGTCTTGTGTGTGCTAGATGAATAATACAAAGGAAACAAGTAATCATTAGGCAGAAAGGAAGTTGAAAAAAAGTTGAATAAAGGAGTTCTCTCTATAAACATACTTTTTATAAGCAAGCTAAAATTTGTCTATTTTATATCATTTTATCCACTCCTTTTGAATAATCCAGATTTAGTACAACAACTGGTCTCCTTGGATGCTTTTTTTTTTTTTTTTTTTTTTTTTTTTTTTTGGTTTTTGTGGGGTTGTCACTGTTGTGGCCTCTCCCGTTGCAGAGCACAGGCTCTGGACACGCAGGTTCAATGGCCATGGCTCACGGGCCCAGCCGCTCCACGGCATGTGGGATCTTCTCGGACCAGGGCACGAACTCATATCCCCTGCATCGGCAGGCGGACTCTCAACCACTGCACCACCAGGGAAGCCCTCCTTGGATGCTTTTAAAGAAATTTCTTTACATGTGAGCACTTGTCCCAGTGGGCTTCTTTGCAAGAGTGTACCAATTAAGTCGTTTTGGAACGGCAAGCAAGAAGAAAGTACAAAAAAACTTCACCTCAAGCAAAAGAGCACGTTTTATTCACAGAAATTTTTAAATGTGGGTAAAAACATCAGAATATATGATAAAACTGAATCACTGTTTGGATTTGAGTTACATTTTTGTAATATCAATCCTGAAACTTCATAGTATTAAAGCAAAAAATAATGATAAGCTGTGAAAAATATTTAACACATGTAATCTAAGAGAAAGGATTGATCAAGAAATATACAAGATTAGGTAACTATAATAATAGTAACATCAATATTAATTTTAAAATGTAAATAACTCAAATTTTCTGAAATGTATAGATCTTATACAATTGCAATATAATCTTCAGACATTTTATGACATTAGGGTCATTTGTATCATTTATACAAACATGACTTAAGTAGAGCTGAAATTCTTTCCCAGAGGAAAATTTCAGTGAATATACAACAAATTATTATGATTATTAATTTGAACAAAATAAAATACTGAGAAACAAGTAGTATCCTTCCTTCCATTCCTCTCAGAGGATAATTATAAAAATAATTTTTATAGTCTACTTATAGTGCACACGAGCACTGATTTTGAAATGAAGCAGGACCCTATGGTCCTTGCCCTCATGTCCTCAGCCTGCCTTTTTTTCTGTGGAAAATCTTTAGCCAAAGAATAAGTTTAATCAGAGAAATGAGAAAATGCAGAAGCACAGGAAAACAGTCAAAGGAGAACAAATAATAATAGTTTAGTCCTTAAGCAAAGTCAAGGACCTTTAATTCCTCTTCAAGGAGTATAGATAATATTCTGAGCCGTATCCTGCGAGCTGTCTTATACATACTAAATCCCCCACCAGGTGGAAGAAGTTAACTACATGATGACCAGACTGTAGCCATGACATAAGCTGCCACAATTCCGAGAGCTAGCCTTAAAGAAATGGGAACAAACTGACCCTGGAACTGAAGATTAACTGTACTTAAAACAATCAAGATGACGCTGATCAGACCACCACAAGACTAATTTCAAGATTACTGTCAGAGCTGACTGTGCCGTTACTGCACATAGCCCCCTCCCTTCACATATAAAAGCTTTTGCCCACTGTTTGTCATTCGGGGGAGGAGGGAGTTGGCCTTTGGACAGGAGTCTGCTCCCCCTGGCCAGGTTGTTGGTATCCAAAATAAAGCAAACTTTCCTTTCCATCAGGCTTATCTCTTTTTTGGCTTCAGAAGGGAAAGCAGCTGGATCCCACTTTTGGTAAAAATTTCTCCTTTTTTCCTCTCATCACTCCACAGTTAGTACAATTAGGTGTGAATCTTACATCACAGTCCTGTATTGCTCAGCCTTTAAAATTTATGATTGAAGATCTCTTATCTTGAGAAAATTTGTCTTCCTGCTGTATTATTAAATACATTTGAATAATTCCTGCCTCAGATTCTCTACCTGTAGAGCAATATATTAAAAGAATTTTAACAGTAACGTTAGGACATTTAGAAGAAACAACTGAGCAATGGTGTAGAAGATGATGGAAGGGGAAGGTGTTTTTTCCACAGTCAAGATAACCCAGAGGAGGATGCAACAGGGATCCAGAGGAGAAATAATCAGAGATAAATACTCAGCAATAGTATGGACACAGAAAAGAGGAGAATTTTGAGAAAAAATTGAGATGCAAGAGGAGAATTGGAGATAAAATTGAAATGCTAAATTTGCAGTTTCCCCTCTTTCACCAAAAAAAGTTTCAACTTTTTTTTCAATATATGAGCAAATGAGGAGGAAATATTAAAGATAATTCTCAGGTGTATGGTGTTGACAACTAAGTAACAGATAGATGGATAGATAGCTAGATAGATAAATAGATAGATAAAAAGTGTTTTATGTAAGTATGAATTACCAAAGGGAATATAGCCACTAGGTGCTTCAAAATATAAACTAAGCAGGCATATTTTATTTTGATTGATGATTTTATATTCATGACGGCATTTACAATTTTCAATGGGGCTGTCCAGGGAGAATGTATAAAATGAGAGAAGAAAACATAACAATAATAATACGTGGAAAACAGATGACAATTCCTTCAAGTACTTTACCACCACCTACAAATGGCCCTTTATGTATATCCTTCCTGCCTCTCTTATATCACATCTCAGTGTAAGATGTGCTTCTCTTCCTGCCCCAGATTAAGGTTGACCTTGTATTTCTTTAGCAGGACCATAAAATTGGCAATCAGGGAATAGTGATTTCAGGACCAGGGAGAAAAACACTGTCTATTCAAAATTATATTAATACTCTAAAACACACAAAGAAAGTAAATATTAAGAAAGAGATCCACCAATATAAAATAGTATAGACAAAAATTACTTCCAATAATATTACACCAATAGAAAACATGAAATATTTGATCTATTTTTGAAAGTGATAAAATTATAACAAGTAAATTGAACTAATAAGAATGAATAGAAAATATAAACCAAATATATATCCTAGAAATAAAATCTGCAGCCATAAAAACAAATAACTCTTTACGTGGGTAAATCTTAGAGTAGAGACCCAGAGAGAATGAGTGCATTATAATCAACTACTGTTAAATCCACTTAGAATACAATTTAGAAAAACAAAGTGTTTAAAAATTCAAGAAAGATATTGAGGTGGATATATTAAGAAGTACAAACTTTCAAGGAGTAGTAGTTTCATGAATATACAATGAAAGGAACAGAAGTGAATAAAATTCAAAAAGTGTGCTGAAAGTTTTTCATCAGGAAAGCAGCAAGTGCAGATTATGG
This sequence comes from Tursiops truncatus, assembly GCF_011762595.2. Lineage (NCBI taxonomy): Eukaryota > Metazoa > Chordata > Mammalia > Artiodactyla > Delphinidae > Tursiops > Tursiops truncatus. The sequence continues at coordinate 124,422,843 of NC_047037.1, forward strand.
GTCTCTGAGGTTCTTTTGTCAACCTAGTTATGGTCTGAGGGCTGGAAGTCTGTGATAAATAGTATCTTCCCTTCCTACCAGGCTCTGAATTTTGAAAAATAATACAAATATGAGAATTTTTGAGGCCAACATTTCTATTACTAGTAAAGACTTGTTTGCAAGACGGGGTTTGGGTCTTTGGCCAGATGTATTAATTAACTGATTCCCGGAATTAAGCACAATTCCTCATGCAGTTACAAATGAGGCTGGACACAGGCAAGAGTATTCTATTGCTCAGGAAATCCTAAATAATTTTTTTTTCTTTTCTTTCTTTTTTTTTTTTTTTTTTGCTGTGCGTGGGCCTCTCACTGTTGTGGCCTCTCCCGTTGCGGAGCGCAGGCTCTGGACGTGCAGGCTCAGCAGTCATGGCTCACGGGCCCAGCCGCTCTGTGGCATGTGGGATCTTCCTGGACTGGGTCACGAACCCATGTCCCCTGCATCGGCAGGTGGACTCTCAACAACTGCGCCACCAGAGAAGCCCTGGAATAGTGTTTTTTTAAGTGAAAATGGAAAGGATTGGCATCTGTTGGCCTTGGGAGACCTTGTCTCACTTTGTGATTGTAGTCATTTCTATAATGGAAAAAGCATAATATTCAGTATTAAACAGATGTGGAATCTCTTCCTTCCTCTGAATTTTACAAATACTTACGAAAGTATTAACACATGTATCTCTGCTTTATAAAGCCTGGCGATATTAAATAATACAATACTTGCAAAGTTCTTTCCACAATGGCTAGACCATGGTGGATACCCTATAAATGTTAATTCTTCCTCTTCCTTTGTACGTCAGAGGTTGTTTCTCAGGATGTGTTCTCCACTCTTCCACAGCAAGTAAAACATTTTAAACAGCAATAAAGAGTTCTCAGCATCTTTACTACATGTGTGTGGAAGGGAACAAATTCTGGCCAGGGGAATATTAACAGAAGTGGTGTAGGAACTTCTAGGAAGCCTAAGTCAGAAGAATGTGAATTTCTTATCTCTCCTTTTTTGTTGTCGTTAGCTGGAATGATTATGTTATTACTGAAACTTAAAGAGCCATGTTCAGTGACCTTAGGAATGGAGAACTATAGGGGAAAAATAAAATAAAACATATTTGGGTTTGTGAAATTGTCAAGATACTGGGCATGGAGCATGATTTTTATATGAAAAGACACGTTCCCATGTCTTAAATCACAGTTATAATGGGCTTCTGATGACTCCTAGCTAAACATAATCCACTTTCAATCTCCCTCTTTCCTTATCTAATGTAATATTATATTTCTTCTGCAAGTAACTCCCTTAATCATATAACTATTCCAGTCATTGCTTTCAGATTATATTTCATCTTTTGGTTAGTTAGTGTTTAATGAGGACCTGTTATGTGACAAGTCTATCTAAATTGTATAGACACAAGGGTCAACACATCAGACTAAAATCCCTCTATCAGATATCTTATATTTAAGTTGAAGAAAATAGAAGGTAAACAAATGACTAAGGAAATTTATATTATGTCATCTGGTGATAGTGTATTGAAGAAAAAGTAAACAGAAAAGAGAAAGAGTAAAGGTCAAGGTTGCGGGAGGATTGTGAAGATGGAGTTGTACTTTGAAATAAGGAAGTCAGGAAAGGGCTTAATAGGAAAATATTAATGGTACCATGACTTGAGAAGAGAAGAAACCAAAATATGTGGATATGAGGGAGAAAATCATGACAAGTGCCAATTCTCTGTGTTGGTAGTGTGTCTGGGAATGGAGAAAAACATGGAGACCAGCTAAAGCTGGAAAAAAATCAGTAAAGGTGAGACAGAAAGGAAATAAATTTAGAACTATGAGAAAAGGGCTCAGAATCTCCTCTAAATATGCACTTTTGTTCTTGACCTTTTCTTTACATAAAATATTTTTTAACATTGAACTCTTTTGAAATTCTAGATATCCTACAAGTTTTCAAATGTATTTTCTTCTAGAAGCCCTTTCTAATACCCTTGTCCAGGTGACAGCTACTCATTGACAATATCCTGATGATTTGATTGCACTTTTAATACACCTTGCTAAAGTCTGGCTATAACTAAGTAACTTAACCATCTCACCTGATAGACTGTTTGCTGAAGGTACAGATTGAACTATATCATTTTTCATTCAATATGAAATAGAACCCCAAAAAACTCATCATGTATGGATCTATGCTTTTATATATGCATGTATCTGACCAACCAAGATGCCATTTTATTATCTTACACTTTAGCGTGAGTCTTTTGAGGTAATTAGAATAATTGTTTCTTTATATCAGAGCATGTTAGAATTCTAGTTAATTATGCACAAACTTGCTTAGTGGAGACCATCAAAGAGAAAAGTATAAATAGAAATGTTTTCTTCAGGCTATAAATAAGGACTAATGAAACGACTCTACCTCACAGATTTTTGTCCAAGCACACTAATTACTGCTGTCTTTATTTTGACTGGCCTTTTAGTAGTTTCAGTCTCCTTGTGTGGAGAAACTGTTGTACAGAAAAGAGATTTTCATATCAGAATAAACCTGAGGTTTGTGGAAAATCTCAGTCTCCTTTTACACATTACTTTTCTCCTTATTTTAAAGTTCCACCTGGATTTAGAACAAGCTTCCAAGTGAGACTAAAGTTCTGTTGGCTTCATTTTCCTCACAAAAATCTTTCAATAGTGTAAATCTTTGATCAACCTGCAAGGATACCATTATTTCTCTGAGGGATGAAGGGGATAAAAACAAAATTCATCACAGAAAAATGACCAACAGAGAAGCCCTCTAATACACACCCAAGTCACACACACAAACACATAGAACTGATCTGAAGGTTATTATGGCCACAATAGAGGTTGAGCTTAAAATCTTCTCCAGCCTACAAAATGTATAGAAGTAATTCCTTATGATAGAAGTAATTCCTTATGATACTGGTTAAAGCTTAATTTTGGATAACTAGTTTTTTTATAAAAGTGAGAATTTCATCTATTATCAACTCACGTGGGCAGGAAAATATTATCCTATGAATTGAAATCCTTATGATGACATGGTAGGAACCCTCTAATGAATTATTGTGTTAACACAAATTAAGATGATATTCCCTTTAAGAAATAATAAACTACATAGAAGAGAGGAAAAGAAAAGGTATACACTATTTCAACTGTTCTTAATTTTTTAAAATATGTTATCATGATTTTCCAGAAATTTATTCAAGCACATGCATGAATGTTATTGCTTTTTGTCCTATGAAACAAATTACTTATAGCTTTTTACAAACATTATTTTCCTGAATTGAGCAATTTTCTCCATTAGCTTTGCTGTGGGCATCCAATATCATAGCAATTACAGAGAGACTGTTCAATGAATACTAATTGCTAACAAAAATCAATGAGACTTTGCATTGCCTTTTCATGTAAAACCCATGGTTTCCTTTATCACATTATTATGGTCATTATTTGGTAATTCTTGCTGTGAATTCTGATTGATTGATTTTAAAAATCTAGAACATAGGATAATTTACTTGGATTCTTGTACTGCTTGACATAAAAGGAATGAGTCTACTGGTGTATTCCCTAAAGCTTCCTTCAGATTTTGTTACAAGATCAGACTTTTTGTCATCTATAAAATTAACAAATAAGAGATTTCATTACAGAAGTATGCCAGTTCTTTGCTTTATTTCCTTTATGTATCAGGGAAGCATAACCACTGTGAATGTTCTGAATAAGGGATTGCAAGAGGTAGATCACACACACTTGGAGGAGAAGATGGGACAATAATGTCTGGAAGGTGGAGCTAAAAGTTCAGAGAAAAGTTACTCATCAGTGATCTTGAAGCACTGGGATCTGGAGAAAAGTTTGAGCTTTCTGGTCTGTCCAGATGCCCCAGAGGAACTACAAAGGAGAGTTAGTAGGAGGTGCTACCTCTGTGCCCTTTGGTGGGCCAGGGTCCATTGTGGGTCATTAGGGCATTAGGAAAAAAAGGTTGGACTATTAATAGGAGGAAGCCAGGACAAGCTGGAATCCACTAAGATCTCTGCGTCTGGTTCTCATTCATGTAGTTGTGAAACCTTCATAAAACAGTGGCTCCTGCTTCACCTCCAGCTTCCAAAACTGATGGCAATGGTTTTTAGATCAACTCCAACTCAAAACCATACAGAGGAGGGGACAATGGGCAACTTAGTTCCAGGTGAGACAAGGTAGACACAATGACAAATCACCACATGAAGCATTTCTGGTTTTCTACTTTCCAGTGAAGTTTTGTAAATGTGTCCTCCAATGTGTAAATGTGTTTTTCAAAGGTTAAATTTACATCTAATAATAAACTGTGTATGCATATGTATGTATGTATATATGAAATGATATGAGAGGTGATTAAACTGACCAGGAAAATAGAAGAGAAGAGTGGAGAAAAAGATGAGGATTTTTTCTAATAAAAGGAATTAAATGATTTTTCAATAGGTGATGACTATTTGAAAAGAGATTAAAATCTTTTATAAAAAACATTCATTATGAAGACTTAAAAATAAATGAGTGGGGCAGTAAAAAGACAAATTTGATAATAATTTATATGATACTGGGTTTGGATCTTAGGAAGTTTTCTAGCTCTCAGATATAACCTATATTCTGCAAGATCATCTACGTCAATAATGATGATGTATTTTGCCCTTCACCTTGACTACTACTGTCCTTGGCTTATGATGTGAATAAGGAAAAAGAGCCCAATTAATGGTTTTACTTCAGACCTCAAAAGTCATTATGTAAACAGCTCCACATTCTATGATTTTAAGTCAGACTACTTTGAGAATGTTTGCTAGGATTACCCCAGACTGCGTCATTTCGGGTACAATCCTAGGAAAAGTTAATTGGGAAGTAGGAAAATGAGAAAGAGAGGAAAGGAAGACAATACAGGGCATGTTAAGAAGCAAGTTCCCAGGGTGGGCAACTGGGACTCTATCTGACTTGGGACGGCTGGGACACTGCGTGGGGACTGCTTGTGAGTTACCCATCTGAGAGGAGGGGAAGATGGTAATCTATTCACCAACTCCCTTTCCTTGTTGTTAAGAACTTGTTCCAAGGTGCTTCAACTCTTCAGCAACTCTGTTCTTTTGGCATGTGGAGCTTGCTTTTACATACAGAGAAGCCTGGTTTCTCCCTCAGAAAGAAACCACTAGTGTACATACATAGATTGAAACTCAAAAAGCCATAGGCAGGTCACAAAAACATCTGTTATGGAGGATTTTCTCCCCTCCTCTCCCCAGAAGTTCTTCCCACATAAAAAAGTTTCCAAGTGAGACTATCTCATGAAAGAGTGGGAAAATATTATTTGATTTCATTAAAGTTGTTTAAATATTTAGGGGTTTAGAAAAGAAAAATTCTATTTGTGGACAGTTCATTTTCTATAAACCTCAAAATCAAAATCTCATAAGTGAATTTTATTTGAAATACAATTTAGTTTATGAACATTGGTTGCCAAAACTATTTTCTAGTACCACATGTTCTGCTATAAAATGACTAGTACAGGAAATAATACTTAAATATATAGAAGCAAAAATAAAAACTGAAAATTTATAGTAAATAAAATCATCAACACATCTATGCAAATATTTTTTTTATTATTATTATTTTAATTTTGGTCACATCGCATGACTCACAGGATCTCAGTTCCCTGACCAGGGATTGAACCGTGGCCACAGACGGCTGAACCCTAACCACTAGACCACAAGGGAACTCCCTATGCAAATATATTCTAGTGTATGTGCACTTGTCAAAAAAAGTTAAAGAAACTCATTTACCAATATAGAATCAACATAGCACAAACCTGTATACAGAGATGATTGAGAACAGGGGATCAACTTGACACTAACAGGCAGAAATTTGAATTCCAGTTCTCACTCTCATTAACAATGTTTTTGAAAAGCTCTATTTCATAAAAAGTTTTTATATGAAAAATAAAAAGTTTGGTTAATGAATTTCTATTTTCCTGCCCTGAAACATTTGCTATGTTTCTAAGAAGGCTCAACTCGTCTCAAATATTCTAATGATATCCAACTAGGACTATTTATTGAGCTCTCCTATGGGATCAGTCAGATAAATTTAAACAAATTTAGCCTACAAATTTCCATAAAGAAATTTTTTTGGATGAAGTAGATGTTTAGCTGAGGGTTTTGCTTTATAAATATGGATCAAAATATTGCATAATTATGAAACAATTTATTAATTTTGAGAATTAATTAAATGTCAGAGAAAATAAATGACCACTCTCTTCTTTGATTCCCTTTAAAAAATGTGCCAAATGAGACAAAAACAGTAGCTTTGCCTGTAACCATCAATTTTCACCAACTCAATATGACCCCAATGCTTAAAGGTATCACTCACATTGTTCTATTGGCAATGAATTTTCTCTGACATTATAAAATACAGTGATTCCCTGATCCCTGGTGACCACAGTAGTTAACTTGTTCAGTCATGCCTGTAACAGTTACTTCAGTACATTAGAAAAATTACTTAGGGATAATGTTCCCAAATCACATTGCCCAAACTAACTGTTCAAGAGATCATTATTGTCCTAGCCTAGAGAAAATTCAAGTGTATTAATAAACATGTACATCCATGTTATGAATCGCTATTTTATGTATATGGTGATGACTATAGAGGAGGAGAGAACTTAGATCTCTTCTAGAGAATGTTGGTAGAATTCCTAATCCTTTTATTTACTTTATTCTAGAAATAATCTGTAAGGTACTCTAGGCAAATTCTAGTTCAGTCATAACTCTGAGCTAAAAATTAAGAATCATGGTTTACAGGAGGATTAATACTACTATAAACACTCACAATGGTGCAGGATCAAGAGTCAAGAAGTCACTGACTTGGAGTACATCAAAACTATGATTTAGAGAGTTAAAAGATTGATTGTAGAAAAGCCCAGCTGAAAAAATAAAAAGATATCAACATAGGTAGAAGAGCATACAAATTCTCTGTAGCCCTTTCTGCTTGTGGATAAAAGCTTAAGGCTTAAAAAAGAAATAAAAATGCTAATAATGATTAGATCATTTTCCATGTTTTAACAGGAATATTTAACATTTCAGAAATGTCAACTAGCATACCAGACTGTATTTCTATGTTTTAGCATGATTTTATCCGCTGTAAAAAAAAAAATTACTATTAATAAATTAAACAATTCCAAATGAAATCAATTTGTTTCACACAGAGGATCTTTGAATAAAACTGATGTCTGAGTTTCTACTGGAAACTTACTATCCTATAGAACTTCTGATGTGTGTACACAAAAACATTGTATATATTTTCAAATATTATTTTTTTCCAGTACCTTCTCTGGCACAAATAATTTTGAAGAGTGAGGGGATTTTATTCTTGGTAAATGTTGTCTATCCAATGGGAAATAAAGAGTAACAATTATTTCTGGATTGTCATCAATAATCTAAACTGCTTAAATTTATTATAACACCTCAACCTTAAAAAAATAAAGGTAATATCTCATGAAGAATGCTGTAGCATATATTTTTGTCTTCTAAGATTTCTAAACATGCTTGGCTTCATCAGTTTACTTCAAAATGTAGATGTTTCAGAGTTCAGAGGACTGACTCAAGATTCATGTTTCTATATGTCTATGCTAAGAAAGGATTAGGAGACTAACATATATGGAATGGTAGAATAAGAAACTCCAGAAATCCACTCCTCCAGAAAAGCAATGTAAACATTGACAAAAACTTCAAAATCAATATTCTCAGAACTCTAGAAATTAACCAAAACTTGCAACCTTCCAAGGACTATTTATTTAAGGAAAAAATGGTTGAATATCAGTAAGAACAGTGAGGTTTGTTGTATTTTAAGTTTCCCTTATTCTCATCCATGATCCAAAATTTCCTCTCTCCAATAGATTCTCAAACACAGTAGCTATAAAAAGCAGCATCCCAGAAGCAACTTGAAGAGCAAGTTTGGAACTCACCAAAAAGCCTGGAATCCTGCCACGATTTGTCCTATTTGGCAGCTCTCCAGAGACAGCACTTGTTTTTATTTTTGTTTTGTTTTGTTTTTCCCTGGCACAGAGCTCATGTAATACAAAGTCTGACTCCATTTTTATGCTTGACCACTGACAGACACCAAAAACAACAGGAACTATGAACGGGCAGCCCGCAAAAGGGAGATCCCAAACACACTAAGATAAGCAAAATGAGAAGACAGAAAAACACACAGCAGATGAAGGAGCAAGATAAAAACCCACCAGACCTAACAAATGAAGAGGGAATGGCAGTCTACCTGAAAAAGAATTCAGAATAATGATAGTAAGGATGATCCAAAATCTTGGAAATAGAATAGATAAATGCAAAAAAAACATTTAACAAGGACCTAGAAGAACTAAAGATGAAACAAACAACAATGAACAATACAATAAATGAAATTAAAAATACTCTAGATGGGATCAATAGCAGAATAACTGGGGCAGAAGAACGGATAAGTGACCTGGAAGATAAAATAGTGGAAATAACTACTGAAGATCAGAATAAAGAAAAAAGAATGAAAAGACCTGAAGACAGTCTCAGAGACCTCTGGGACAACATTAAGTGCACCAACATTCGAATTATAGGGGGTCCAGAAGAAGAAGAGAAAAAGAAAGGGACTGAGAATATATTTGAAGAGATTATAGTTGAAAACTTCCCTAATATGGGAAAGGTAATAGTCAATCAAGTCTGGAAGCACAGAGAGTCCCATACAGGATAAATCCAAGGAGAAATAGGCCAAGATACATATTAATCAAACTATCAAAAATTAAATACAAAGAAAACATATTAAAACAGGAAGGGAAAAACAACAAACAACACACAAGGGAATCCCCATAAGGTTAACAGCTGATCTTTCAGCAGAAACTCTGCAAGCCAGAAAGGACTGGAAGGACATACTTAAAGTGATGAAGGAGGAAAACCTGCAACCAAGTTTACTCGACCCAGTAAGGATCTCATTCAGATTTGTTGGAAAAATTAAAACCTTTACAGGCAAGCAAAAGCTGAGAGAGTTCAGCACCACCAAACCAGCTTTACAACAAATTCTAAAGGAACTTCTCTAGGCAAGAAACACAAGAGAAGGAAAAGACCTACAAAAACAAACCCAAAACAATTAAGAAACTGGGAATAGGAACATACATATCGATAGTTACCTTAAATGTAAATGGACTAAGTGCTCCCACCAAAAGACACAGGTTGGCTGAATGGATACCAAAACAAGACCCATATATATGCTGTCTACAAGAGACCCACTTCAGACCTAGAGACACATACAGACTGAAAGTAAGGGGATGGAGAGATATTCCATGCAAATGGAAACCAAAAGAAAGCTGGGGTAGCAATTCTCATATCAGACAATATAGACTTTAAAATAAAGACTATTACAAGAGACAAAGAAGTACACTACATAATGATCAAGGGATCCTTCCAAGAAGAAGATATAACAATTGTAAATATTTATGCACCCAACATAGGAGCACCTCAATGCATTAGGCAAATACTAACAGCCATAAAAGGGGAAATTGACAGTAACACATTCAGTAGGAGACTTTAACGCCCCACTTTCATCCAAAATGAAAATAAATAAGGAAACACACGCTTTAAATAATATATTAAACAAGATGGACTTAATTGATATTTATAGGACATTCCATCCAAAAGCAACAGAATACACATTTTTCTCAAGTGCTCATGGAACATTCTCCAGGATAGATCATATCTTGGGTCACAAATCAAGCCTTGGTAAATTTAAGAAAATTGAAATTGTATCAAGTATCTTTTCCGACCACAATGCTATGAGACAAGATATCAATTACAGGAAAAGATCTGTAAAAAATACAAACACATGGAGGCTAAACAATACACTACTTAATAACGAATTGATCACTGAAGAAATCAAAGAGGCAATCAAAAAATACCTAGAAACAAATGACAATGGAGACACGATGACCCAAAACCTATGGGATGCAGCAAAAGCAGTTCTAAGAGGTAAGTTTATAACAATACAATCCTACCTTAAGAAACAGGAAACATCTCGAATAAACAACCTAGCCTAGCACCTAAAGCAATTTGAGAAACAAGAACAACAAAAACCCAAAGTTAGCAGAAGGAAAGAAATCATAAAAATCAGAGCAGAAATAAATGAAAAAGAAAGGAAGGTAACGATAGCAAAGATCAATAAAACTAAAACCTGGTTCTTTGAGAAGATAAACAAAATTGATAAACCATTAGCCAGACTCATCAAGAAAAAAAGGGAGAAGACTCAAATCAATAGAATTGGAAAGGAAAAAGGAGAAATAACAACTGACACTGCAGAAATACAAAAGATCGTGAGTGATTACTACAAGCAACTCTATGCCAATAAAATGGACAATCTGGAAGAAATGGACAAATTCTTAGAAATGCACAACCTGCCAAGACTAAACCAGGAAGAAATAGAAAATATGAGCAGACCAATCACAAGCACTGAAATTGAAACTGTGATTAAAAATCTTCCAACAAACAAAAGCCCAGGACCAGGTGGCTTCACAGGTGAATTCTATCAACATTTAGAGAAGAGTTAACACCTATCCTTCTCAAACTCTTCCAAAATGTAGCAGAGGGAGGACCACTCCCAAACTCATTCTATGAGGCCACCATCTCCCTGATACCAAAACCAGACAGGGATGTCACAAAGAAAGAGAACTACAGGCGAATATCACTGATGAACATAGATGCAAAAATCCTAAACAAAATACTAGCAAACAGAATCCAACAGCACATTAAAAGGATCATACACCATGATCAAGTGGGGTTTATTCCAGGAATGCAAGGATTCTTCAATATACACAAATCAATCAATGTGATAAACCATATTAACAAATTTGAAGGAAAAAAACCATATGATCATCTCAATAGATGCAGAGAAAGCTTTTGACAAAATTCAACGTCATTTATGATAAAAACCCTGAAGATTGTAGGCATAGAGGGAACTGTCCTCCACATAACAAAGGCCATATATGACAAACCCACAGCCAACATCATCCTCAATCATGAAAAACTGAAAGCATTTCCACTAAGATCAAGAACAAGACAAGGTTGCCCACTCTCACCACTCTTATTCAACATAGTTTTGGAAGTTTTAGCCATGGCAATCAGAGAAGAAAAGGAAATAAGAGGAATCCAAATCGGAAAAGAAGAAGTAAAGCTGTCACTGTTTGCAGATGACATGATACTATACATAGAGAATCCTAATGATGCTACCAGAAAACTACTAGAGCTAATCAATGAATTTGGTAAAGTAGCAGGAAACAAAGTTAATGCACAGAAATCTCTGGCATTCCTATACATTAATGATGAAAAATCTGAACGTGAAATCAAGAAAACACTCCCATTTACCATTGCAACAAAAAGAATAAAATATCTAGGAATAAACCTACCTAAGGAGACAAAAGACCTGTATGCAGAAAATTATAAGACACTGATGAAAGAAATTAAAGATGATACAAATAGATGGAGAGATATACCATGTTCTTGGATTGGAAGAGTCAACATTGTGAAAATGACTCTACTACCCAAAGCAATCTACAGATTCAATGCAATCCTTATCAAACTGCCACTGGAATTTTTCACAGAACTAGGACAAAAAAATTCACAATTTGTATGGAAACACAAAAGTCCCCGAATATCCAAAGCAATCTTGGAGTCATGTACCAAAATGTTCATTGCAGCTCTATTTACAATAGCCCGGAGATGGAAACAACCTAAGTGTCTATCACCGGAAGAATGGATAAAGAAGATGTGGCACATATATACAATGGAATATTACTCAGCCATAAAAATAAACGAAATTGAGCTATTTGTAATCAGGTGGATAGACCTAGAGTCTGTCATACAGAGTGAAATAAGTCAGAAAGAGAAAGACAAATACAGTATGCTAACACATATATATGGAATTTAAGAAAAAAAAATGTCATAAAGAACCTAGGGGTAAGACAGTAATAAAGACACAGACCTACTAGAGAATGGACTTGAGGATATGGGGAAGGGGAATGGTAAGCTGTGACAAAGCGAGAAAGAGTCATGGACATCTATACACTACCAAATGTAAAGTAGATAGCTAGTGGGAAGCAGCCGCATAGCTCAGGGAGATCAGCTCATTGCTTTGTGACTGCCTGGAGGGGTGGGATAGGGAGGGTGGGAGGGAGGGAGACGCAAGAGGGAAGAGATATGGGAACTTATGCATATGTATAACTGATTCACTTTGTTATAGAGCAGAAACTATCATACCATTGTAAAGCAATTATACTCCAATAAAAATGTAAAAAAAAAAAATATGCCCTATGTGTTATATGGGCTCATTGGATGGTCACAAATGTGGAGGGAAAACAGTCAATATTTGAAAAGATATAATTATTTAAAAATTTGAGACTGCAAGTGGCTGTGTGTTGAGGGACCCAGGCTGCCATGGTCTCAGATGAAGATGAATTGAATCTTCTAGTTATCGTAGTTGATACCAGCCTAATTTGGTGGAGAAAGCAAGCATTAAAGTAATCTCAGTTTACTTTATCAAAATGCGTAAATGCGGTGATGGTGTTAGGAAATTCTCATTTATTCATGAATCGTTCCAACAAACTTGCTGTGATAGCAAGTCATATTCAAGAAACTCAATTCTTATATCCCGGAAAGAATGGCAGACTTGGAGACTTCTTTGGAGACTCTGGCAACCCTTTTTCTGCACTTAATCCCTCAGGAAGTGAAGATGAAAATATGAGTTGTTAACTTCAGCAAATGAAATTATTGTTGAAGAGATAAAAGATCTAATGACCAAGAGTGACATAGAGGGTCAACATACAGAAACTCTGCTGGCAGGATCCCTCGCCAAAGTTGTTTGCTACATTCATGGAATGAACAAGGAGGTTAAAGATAATCAGGAAATGAAATTGTCTATTGGGTGATTAAGGCTGCAGAAGACAGTGTGTTGCAATATATGAACTTCATGAATGTCAGCTTTGCAGCACAGAAGCAGAATATTTTGATTGGTGCCTGCGTGTTAGACTCTGATTCAGGACTCCTCCAAAAGGCTTGTGACATCACAGGGGGACTGTACTTGAAGGTGCCTCAGAGGCCCTCCCTTCTGCAGTATTTACTGTGAGTTTTTCTTCCTGATCAAGATCAGCGATCTCAGTTAATCCTCCCACCCCCAATTCTTGTTGACTACTGGGCTACTTGCTTCTGTCATAGAAATCTCATTGAAATAGGCTACATCTGTTCTGTGTGTTTGTCAGTATTCTGCAATTTCAGCCCTATCTGCACTACATGCAAGACAGCCTTTAAGATTTCTCTACCTCCAGAACTGAAGGCCAAGAAAAAGTAACTAAAAATGTCTGCATGATAGTAAAAATTGTTTCTCCGTCACTTAGGGCTATTAATAGAAATTATATGGCAGAATCTATATTAGGAAGGCTCTGAAAAAAAGAGATATGTGTAAGATAATTTTTAATGAACTTTCTTACAGGAAATATTGTAAAACATCATCCTCATCCTGTGTTTCTGGGGAGCTGATTTATTGGAGGCAGTCGTTCTATGCAATATACCCTAAAATCTTTTCTGACTGTTTTTTGTCCAGAAATGGGGGAAGAGAAAGCACAAATTGTGACTAGATGATCGTTTGTCAAAGACAGTCTGTGCTGACTGATTATAGGTATCAGAACCTACCTATCTAGGTTCCTACTATGAAATGTACAACTGAAATTTGAATGCAGTTTTGGAAAAAGTGACTATTTATGGAGTAATGGCATTAATCAAGATAGAACATCTTACTTGAATCAACACAACTTTGACAATAATCAAGTAAATAAAATCCTTATTTTCTAGATTGAGATTTAGCTCCAGATATCAGCAGATATTTATTCTTTTGTCTGACATCAGTACATGTTTAGACAGAGTCATCCAAATGATAGTTTGTCAGTGAATATCTCTAAAAGCTGATTTTAAATGAATAAGGAGAGTGAGTGCAGTAGTCTGGTAGCAACTTTTTCTTTAGAAACAGCTGTGTGAAGAGCTTCTTTGTGAAAGCTAATGTCTGGGTTCTTAGGGGGAATTTCTTGGGGAGAATGACTTCTTTACATTTAAGTGTTGCCCCCTCATAGAATTCATCCCTTTTTTAATGAGGAGGGGGAAAGCATTACTACTGAAGAACTGCTCTCTAGAAGCTTTGGACTTAATACTGTAAACTTCAATAAGTTCAAAAGAAAAATTATTTGTAATTTCAACAATAAAAAAACTTATTTTTCTATGTAACCTTGAAGTTATTAAAAGTTCTTTTAAATTCCAGCATAATGTAGAAAGGATTTTCAGGAACGGGGGCTGGTTTGATTTGTTTTTTAAAAGTATATTGACACAAATCTATTTGTGTATACAACCTTGTATATAAATAAGATTTTATTTTTCTCAATACCATCTCAGAAACTGAGTTTCATTTAAGTAATTTGGTGTTTGTTTAGATTATTTCAGGTAGATTTTGTATTCTGGATTTATGATTTTGTTAACAAATACCCAAAGATTTTGGTGATCACTTTCCAATGATTTGTTAATCCTTGAGTTTAAGAATCTGTTTGTCTTTAAAAAATAATATTCAATATTTCACAGCCTAACTAATTGTAATGGAGATCACTATTTTAAGTCTAGGAAATAAAGCATCATATATCTAAAGATGAATAATTTCAAATAAGCTGATAAGGTTTCTGTTATTACTTTTTCATTTGAAATGTTTTATGGACTGGCTTAATTCTGTTTAAATTTTACTTTTAACTGTTGTGGTAATGTTTTATTTTGTATAAATTTTTATAATAAAATAATTTATATTTTCGTTAAAAATAATTTGAATGACTGAGATCCATACTCCTAAAGACAGATGACTCACTAGAACCCTACAAAAATATTTTGCTGCTTATGCCTCTGTCAAAACAAATATCATGATCTTCAGGATTGTAGAAAAACACACCCATGGCACCCCTGTAGCACAGCCACTAAAACGCAGATGAATCTTTGAACCCAATAAAGCAAACAGTGAGGCCCCTAAATGTGACCATACTGATTTGATGTTCTCTGGAGGAAGAACCTTAGAAATATAAATGGGGTAGAGCGCCCCATACACCAAAGTATATCAACTAAATGAGGAGGAGAAAGAAAGGGAGAAAGGTAGAGGGAGGAAGGAAGGAAGGAAAAAGATAAATAGAAAATACGAACAGACTAATTACCAGTAATGAATTTGAATCAATAATTTTAAAAAGTCCCAGCAAACAAAAGTCCAAGATCAGATGGCTTTACAGGTAAATTCTACCAAACATTTAGGGACGTATTAACAACTATATTTCCCAAACTATTCAAAAAATTTTGCAAAGAAAGTAATGCTTTTGAAGTCATTCTACAAGACCAGAATCATCCTGATACCAAAATCAGACAAAGATCACACACAAAAAATAAAATTATGGACAAATATTACTGGTGAACATAGATGCAAAAACCTCAACAAGGGCTTCCCTTGTGGCGCAGTGGTTGAGAGTCCGCCTGCCGATGCAGGGGACGCGGGTTCGTGCCCCGGTCCGGGAAGATCCCACATGCAGCAGAGCAGCTGGGCCCGTGAGCCATGGCTGCTGAGCCTGCGCGTCTGGAGCCTGTGCTCCACAACGGGAGAGGCCACAACAGTGAGAGGCCCGCGTACCGCAAAAAAAAAAAAAAAAAAAAAAAAAAAAAACTCAACAAAATGTTAGGAAACTGAATTCAACAATACATTAAAAGGATTATACATCATGATCAAAAGGAATGAATATCAAAAAGAGAAATTAAAAAGACAACCCCATTTACAATTGCATCAAAAAGATAAAATACCTAGGAGTAAATGTAAATAAGGAGCTAAAATATTTATACTCATACACTGTACATATGGTATCAACTACCATCATGCATGATAAACCCACTGCAGAGTTGCTGTTTTACATCCCTTAACCAAGACACCCATGATAAAAGTCAGGACCCAAGGGTCAACATAGTTGGAGATACTTCTGGTAGTCATCTTAGAACTGGATGCCCTGGCCAACAACTAGTTCATCAATATTTTTATAGAATCTTGAGCAATTAACAATTGTCTGTCTGCCTGATACAGCCAATGGCAGTAACAACATTCCTTATCTAAGGAATATCTTGACTCATGGATACCCAAAATATAAATCAAGGTCACATGTCTCTACATGACTTCATAAGCTTATTCCCTTCAAGCATCCAGACATTAGAAATAATGTTAGAGAAACAATTTATTGGAATTTCCAATCAACCTTTCTTTACCTGATGTTAAAATATTGTTCCCCTGTCGAGGAGGAAAGAGTTTCTTTCTCCTGAGGTCTTCTGGGGTTTCTATTAGTCTAGAGCTACATTATCCCAATTTTAATATTTGAATATTTCCAAATCACTTGGATGATCCAACACAGGGCCATAAGTGTGCATTTTAGAGCTATTTAACTTATGGTTCATCTTTATCTTAGTACATAGTTTTGGGGGATACAAGCTTTAGTTTGTGGTTGCCAAGGAGGAGAGGGAGATGGATAGAGGGAGAGTTAGAAAAAAATAGTGAATTAGAATGGATCCTTTAGCTGGTTCCTTATTTAAACCTAAAAAGGAAAAGAAAATGCTTAAGTTAGTGAAGGTTTGTCATAATTTCTTCCTTTGCTATGCCCTCATCTTGAACTTGAGTCTCCATAGACTAAGAAGGACATCAAAAAACAGCCAATTTTTGGGGCTCTTTTTTTCTTTCTTTCTTCCTTCCTTCCTTCCTTCCTTCCTTCCTTCCTCCTTTCCTTCCTTCCTTCCTTCCTTCCTTCCTTCCTTCCTTTCTTTCTCTCTCTCTCTCGCTCTCGCTCTCACTCTCTTGCTCTCTCTCTCTCTCTGTCTCTCTCTCCCTTTCTTTCTTTCTTCCTTCCTTCCTTTCTTTCTTTCTTCTTTCTTTTTTTTTTCCTTTTTATCAGAATAAAAAGCAGAATCAGCTTTCAGTACTTGAACTTTTCCCAGTATTTGTGCTATATCTCACACCATCAATAAGATGCCTTGGTTATTTTGTCAAACCTTTTAGTTATTCTCATGAAAAGGTTGAATTGAGCCACCTAATACTCCATGAGCTAAGGCAGACCCTTAACCAATTTTATGTTCTATGCACACATTCTTAAGTAATCTTATTCAGGTGGAACATGTTGGGTTATTTTTTGTGATAAAATGACAAAATCGTTGCTGTAATAACTCAACCAGATATTTTTCATCTGTCATGTGTGCATATCACACTAAGTCACTCTCATCACATTGTTAATTCTAAAATACCTAAAAATTCAATTTCACTACACTTCTCTATCCTTAATGAAGGTCTCTATCCTTGATGACTGAATGTAGTTTATGTTTTAGAGATGAAAGATGTTAGAGAGGCACTGTTTTGCAGTTTCTTTTCTTCCTGTCTTTAATCTGTCTTACAAAATTCCTTCATGAAAAGTTGTATATCAACAACTGGTAAATTTATTTAAATTTTTAAGACTGATATTTATGTACAGTATGCATATATGTATACAGAAACATGACATATACATTATGTATATACACATATATGCATATATACATATACATGCATGCCAATTTTGCTAGGTAACTAGAAAACTTTAGAATCATCTAAAGAGAAAATACTGTGGTTTTCTTACATATACATTTATTTATAGACTTCATCTGAAAAATGAATCAAAGCAGCAGAATATATGCCCTATAGGAATAAGGAACTTTAATACTTCTCTACCACATTTTATAGACTTTATTTCCTTTTCTAATCAAGTGAAATTCTATAAAAGGAAACTCATTTTCCTTTGTATTATATCTTGATTAATCTTTTTATTTACAACGTGACTAGATAAATCAAGAGAATATTTTATGAAGGTCATCTAAATTCCACTAAGCAAATTAAATTAATTGACAAGGGTTGGCTGGGTATTGTGAAGTACCACAAAGAACTCCATTGTTATTGTTAAGAACTAGACATTTACTCCTTGTTAAATTAACAGATTCAATTGAGAAATCATAGTTAATATAATAGTCACTCACTTGGCTATACTCTGTAATTACTCTACATGACAAAGTTACTAACATTAGAAAAAACACCAATAAGAACTAGCTAAATAACTGCTCCTTCATTGTGGGGAGGAGAACATTTTTTTTTCAAATTTTCAAGTAGTGCACGCAAAAATACATTTATTAAGCTTTTACCACTTGAGTAATGTTACATTTTTGGGGATGAACTGAAGTGTATCATTTCAATTTTCCAATCTGATAATTAGTAAACATACTCTCCAGTGATGAAAAATATTGAAACTTGTCATTCTTTTTGATTCATTAATCTCTCTCAAAAATTGAAAAAAAATCAGTCTACCCTTGTCTTGTTATTCAAGAAATGATACAAGTTGGATGCTAATAGTGAAAGGTTAGATAATGGATCCCAAATATTTTAGATACTAACAACATAACCTAAGTGATCTGCAGTAAAATACATTTCCTGAAATCAAATATTTTTAGTGAATAATTGCTTGCCACTTACTATGGATTCCTCCAAAATCCATATGTTGAAACCCTATGTGGAGGTGGGGGCTTTGGGAGGTAATTAGGTTTAGATGAGGTCCTTAGGGTGGAGCCCCCATTATGGGGTTAGTACTTTTATAAGATGAAGAGACCAGAGCTCTCTCTCTCCCTCCATGTGAGGAATCAGCAAGAAGGCAATGATCTGGAAAGAGGTAGAAGGCCCTCACTGTGAATATGATCAAGTTGGCATCTGAGCATGCTGACCACAAGGCTAATCTCAGACTTTCAGCCTCCATAACAGTGAGAAATAAATGTTTGTTGTTTAAGGCATCTAGTATATGGTATTCTGTTATAGCCAGACTGATTAATAAATTACTCATTTATAAACATCCTATTCAAGGCTAATTTGCAAACTTTTGTTCCTGATTGTCTGATGCTTTACTTCTTGATTATCTAGAATCTATTTTACATATATGAACATATCAATCACCCCAAAGTATGTTTAAACAGAGTGAATGTTTGCAAATATAAAATGGCATTTTCTAAGAATTTAGACATATACTAGGATATGATAACAAATTTGATAAAAAGTTTGTTTCTGTGGTTGTCCTTGTCAATGTTGAAATGGAAGCAATTGTAAAAATAAATAAACTTTACAATAAACAGAAATAAAAAAGGGCAGAATTGATTATACCAATTTACATTGATTGGCTGTTTTAATAATGTCTTTAAAATGTAGATTTTTGTTTTTGTTTTTTTGCTATTGATTTATACAGCAAAGCTATAGCTATATGACGGCTTTCACTCAAAATCCTTGCCTTATTATTAATAGCTTGTGCCAATCAGATTAACAATTTGATGTCTGAAAGATTACCTTTTTTTCCAATGATACTTTCATATTAGTGGTAAGCTAAATAACACCTCTCTTCTCCAAAAAAAATATCTAGGTCCTAATCCTAGTATCTGTGAGTCTTATATTACATGCAAAAATGTCTTTACAAAAAAAAAAAAAAGTCTTTACAGATGTGATTAATTTAGGAATAGTGAGATGAAGAGGTTATCCTCAGGTAGGTCTTAAATGACATCACAAGTGCTTTTAGAAGAAGAAAGCAGAAGAACATTGGACTACAAATAGAATGGAAGGCATGAATAGGAGCATAGAGAGGAGGTGCTGTCTATGCCTCTGACTTTGAATATGGAGGAGGGGGCTATGAGCCAAGGAGTGCAGCTCTACAGGCTAGAAAAGGCAAGACATTGATTCTTCCCTAGAGTCTCCAGAGGAAGCACAGACTTGCCAACAGCTTGATTTGTGTCCCATAAGCCCCGTTTCAGACTTCTGGCTGCCAAAACTGTAAGAGAATAAACTTCAGTTGTTTTAAGACACCCAGTTTGTGGTAATTTGTTACAGTAGCCATAGGAGAGTAATATAATATCAATGTAAAAATTGATCATTTTCCAGTAGTTGGTACATATTAAGCTTTCAGAGCTGCATGTTTTCCTACCGCTCAAGTAGAAAACTTAGAGGCACTACAATGTGCTCTTTCCTTGTCCTTAAAATATCCTCATCAATACACACAATTTTTTCAATAAACAAATGCATTTGACAAATATTCTGAAATCCAATTCTATAAGGGGAAACACGTGTATATATATATATATATATATATATATATATATATATATATATACTCTAATAATCAGAGTCAAAGATGCCAAGGATGCTTAGATCAACATCTGTCCTTCTGAGCTCAATTTTGAAAGATATTTTGCAGTATGTGCCAGAAATTCTCAGAACCTGAGACAATGTTTATTTAGGTAAAAACGGGCCATTTATCCTATGACAGAGGTTATTCTGATATGTGACAAGAAGTACCTACAAAGTATTCAACAACCCATTTCTTTGAATTACTGCTTCACCCAAAAGCAGTAAATCTCTTTTTGTTTCAGATGGAGTTTCAAGCAACTGGCAGGTTGCTATTGATCTGTAGCTGCAAATTCCTTTATGATTGGAAAATTACCCACATTTCTCATTTTAAGAGCATTATCAGAGTACAGATAAGACCTAAGTCCTTTTTCTCTTCATCTCTAATCATGGTATTAGATTCATCCTTAACTCAATAGCTGATATTTATTGAGTACTTAGGATATGTCACTCACTGTTGCAAAAATTTTACATGTATTAATTCATCATATCAGTCTTGTACTGTGAGTGGTGGTAATGTTACAGCTACAGTTTTACTGGTGGGAAAACTGAGGAACAGAAAGTTTACAAAACTTGCCCAGGGACCTACAGGTAGTGGGAAGGGCAGTTTATTTGCAGAGGCAGTATCCTTAGTCACAAGGACACTGACTCGCTGTCTATCAGCTGGAGTTGCAAAAGCCACTGCTGACGAATCATCTAGAGACTTTGAAGACTGCAAGAGGGTAAACACCTCTTAGCTGATGCCAACCACATACACTTGTGCACACACATATACATTATCAAATATAATAGGCATCTATGATGAGCTGGACTGGCTGACCACTTATTAGCATAACCCTCCTGCAATCTGCGCAGTCTCTACTCATAAAACATTAAAAACTTTGGTCTTATCTATAGGGGATACACAAATTAGCAAGATATAGTCTATAAGTTCCACCTCTAAAACATTTTAAATTTAATATATAATCCAGATATATGCACTTATCTCTAGCAAATGTATAAATGGTATTATCTGACCCATAAATTCAAGGTGAAAATTTAATATATATATATATAAATTTTATTTAAAATTAAATTTTAAGAGGTTGTACATTTAACTTTATTGCTGTAATAATAAGAATTTTGTAGAATGTAAATATTTCTCTCTTGAGTTTTCTAAACACCCCTGGGTTTAAGTAGTTCATAAACCCAAGTAACCAGAATCAGTTTAGCAAAAAGTACACATCCCAGCTCATCAAGGCTGATTTAGTTTAGGCTTATCACTTTTACATGATATCACCATTGAAACGGGTTTCAGAGTCTGATACATGATACATATTTTCTGCATTTTTGTTCCCTGCTTAGATCTTTCATAGGTATTAATAGGATGATTTTCCCCTTCCAAGTTGTTTGTCCAAGAAGACCTCTCCCCTAGGCTTCCAGTATTGCTGGGTCAAGAGTAGGGGTAGAAAATTGAGAAGAGGTAATATATTCACCACCACTCCTAAAGTTTCCATCTAAGTGGAATATTGTCCATTAGCTTGGTGTTCTTTGTCTTTTTCTTCCTCCTTTTTTTACTCTCTCCAAGCAAATGGTCTAGCTAGCTAGCTAGCTAGCTAGCTATCATTTATATATATATATATATATATATATATATATATATATATATATATATATATAGCACTAGTGTATATAGTCCACTCCTTTTCCCTTATATTTTCTGTCAATATTTGTCTGCTCAAAGATGTCATATGTTATATGTTATATTACATATGTTACAATGCCTTGTTATATTAAAATGATTCATCAACTGTGTGTCTTCAGGATGGATAGAGTGTACTCATGCTCATATGCAAAGACCAGCATGATTAACCATCAACAAAATTTATTCACAGCTTTGCATTTTAAAATACCTGTGTCAGTTAGTTACAATAAAATATGTACTTAATGGGAAAAAGAAACCGATGTCATATGTTTTCAATTGGTCTTGTATATGCTATAAGATTAATGGTAAAAGTTCTGTACCTGTGAGGTAGGCCTATGATTTTTCTGACCTGAGAGGGTGGTCTTCCTCATACTGGGTTGTTCTGTTATAAAGCCCATTGTGGAAATACCTAAATCAAATCCAGTAGTACAGCCTTTCACTTTAAATAAAATTTTTATTTAATTTCCATATGCCTTTCTTTGAATATTTCTCAGGTTGCTATTTGCCATGCTTTTACTTTAAATACAAACAAACAAACCAAAAAAAAAAAAAAAAAAAACCTTTGCACTTTTTTTTAATGTTATTTTCCTGTCATTTTTTTCTTATTTCTTTTCATTCTATTCATGTGTAATTAGGTATTTATCTATCTACCTTACCTATTATCTATCTTATCTATCATCTATCTATCTGTCTATCTTATCTGTCTATCATCTATCTATCTATGTATCATCTTACGGAAAATCCCGAACGAACTTTTTGGCCACCCCAATATCTATCTCTCTCACTTTATTCCTGATGAATTCATATGAAACCCTTCTTACCTCTGAGCTACAGTTGAACATTTGAGCTTTATTCTGTTTCTTCTGTATCTTGAGAGAAGTTTAAGGAAGAATGGTCAGAGAATGCCTTCCTAGAGCTGAGTAGGGTCTTACATGGACAACCTGAGCTCAGCTCTCTGTTTTGAACTTTTGTGATCTGACCATTTTCAGGGTCCCACTATCCTCTGTTTCATCACTTAGAAAATGATTTTAGATCCATTGAGATTTAAATTGTCATTAAATTTTATACCTTCATCATATTTTTTGATGTTATTGTTTGGCTGAATTTGACAGTTCTTTTTATAAGCTATTGAGGTTGAAATATTCTGGAATTTACCTAGGTAGCCAATGTAATCATTTGTGAATACCATCCACCAAGGTTATAGTCACAGACTAAATAACTCTTTGACAATGATTTTAAAATGCTGCATAAAGACTCGTGGTTCTTAACATAAGGACCTCAAAGTATAACTGGAATAAATTAGATCCATAAACTCAAAATGCCAAATCATCTACTTTTTTTTAATTGAAAATACTTCCTCTGAATCCTTTATCGTGATCTCTGAAAGGGAACCTCCACAGGGTAGCACCTAGGCTGACTTCCAGGCTCCTGTTACATAGACTCTGGAGTTTGATCTGTGTTACCATTGCTTCTCTTTTCCACATAGAGCAGGTCCCGACAACTGTTCTAGTGATGGTCCAGATCCCTGGTCACTATGAATATTTGAGGGAGATTGATGCCATTTTCTCAGCACTTACACTGTTAGAGTGTTTCCTGAAACACACACTTTGGTTCCCTGCTTGTTCTGTGTCCCGTGTAGCCATCCTCCAAATCACGGGTCACTACCAGGTGCCTTGAATCAAGCTTGGTTTAAACTAGGGGTTCTCAACCAGAGAGGATTTTGATCGTCCAGGAGATATTTGGTAATGTCTGGAAACTCTTTGATTGTAACAAATGGGGCAAGGGTTTGCCACTGGGCATCTATTGGTTAGAGACCAAGGATGTCGTGAAACATACAATACACCCCCACAAAACAAAGAGTTAATCTAGCCCAACCTGTCAATAGCACTGAAGTTGAAGTTGTTTAAAACATTGTAGACGTGAAGCCAAACCTCCAGGCTCCAGGTAACATTCTTTTTTGATCTTGACAACACCAAATGTGTGATTAAACTCTATTTCCCAGTCATCTGAAATGCCTAAATTCTTTCATTAGTGTAGCTAACTTGACATCCACATACGTCTCCAATTATTCATGAAGGGTAACAATTGTTATTACTAAAAGGTTAGTTCCCTAATGAGCTAAAAATGATTGAAAAAGCCATCTGCAAACTTTCTCACCAGAACAGAAAAAAATTTTAAACTATCTTTTACCAGACAGCTTTATTTGGAAGTTTTAGGATGCTTGTACAAACTAGATTTTTTAAAATCTGGTTTGGCTATAAATACTCCATCATTCAAATCCACAATGGAGTCAAAAGTTACGTGTGTCAACACAAATAATCAATAAGCAATCAATAATAGGAATAGAAAAGAGTTTTATTTGAGCCAAACTGAGGGCTATAGCCCAGAAGACAGTCTCTCAGATAGCTCTGACAAACTGCTCCGGTGAAGCATGGTTTTTAGCACGGTTTTATATCTTGTCAGAACAAAGAACGTCAAACAAGTCAGGAATATATTCCTTTAAGGTTTTTTAAAAAAACAGATCAGCATGTACACAGTGAGTTGGTATGACCTTGGTACCTAGGAGAGGAGTCTTACTCAAAGGAGTATCAGCATTGGTGTCTCAGGAAGAGAGGAATTTAATCTTTATTTTGAACATAGACATTCTTCACTTTTGGTCAATGTGCCTTTTTCTTTAATTAAAGCAGATGTATAATGTATGCTTGATAGACCACAGACAGGCTGTTTTGTTAGCATAAAATTCAAGTTAACTTATGTATAAGCCAGAATGATTTCTCCACACTTCAATATGTGAAAATCTTTCATCACATGACATATCAAACTCCTTACGTTACTTAATGCCAGAGCCATAGTCTTTCATATATTCCAAATGTATATCATGGAGGAGAGTCTGTTTAACCAAAATTTTACCAGAATATAACTCATTTGGTCATATTGGTAATGTGTGACAGCCCCCCATAGAATTGGGGCAAATTTGAGCTGACAGCATACTAACTCTTCCTAATCAGTTTAGGAATGGAAGCATTGTGCAGTAAAAGATAGACAAGTCATATCATCAGCTGAATAATCCTTGCAGAGATCATTGTGGACATCTCAGCGAATTTAGAGCTTCTGACCCACCATCTTTTGAAAAAATTGCTCTGAGACTTATAAAATTTGTGAATGCAAAACTAAGTCCTATATTTATAATTTTATGGGAAAGGTAGAACTTTATATCATGGCAGATTATCAAACTGATCTCCTGTCAGAGTCTATGGATCACAACGGTTGTTATTTGTGCCAGATAAGAAGTGAACTGCCTGGCCTAAGGAAAGAGGGCACCCGCTGCCCTATTTCTACATCCAGGAGAAAAACAGAAAGCTAGTAAGCCTAGCATTTGACCAGAACAAAGTTACATGCACTACTGTGTACTCACATTCGGTGTAAAATTAAATCCTGAGGTTGCGTGCTAATTCACTTAAGAGCGATGTAGGGGGAAGCAGGGGTTCCCAAGTGTAGTGCTCCAGGGCTGTGCGCAGGAACAGAGTAGTTTTCACCAGCTGGTGCAGGATCACTACTACCCTTGAAAACAATATCAATTTATATTCTAATCTTGTACCCCACAAAACAATTAATTCCATGTAAAGACTTAATCCTAACAGAAAAAAAAAGCATTAAAATTATATGAACATATAAAACTTTTATCTTATTATGAGATATTAAAAGATGTTTTAAGTTTAGCTACCTAAGAAAATAATTACCAGAGGAACACTGACAGATTTGACTGGAAACTGGTATTTTTTTCCACACTTTGTTTTTAGCCATAGAGAAATTGATCGTCAGAGGCACGGACAAAATCAGATGACTGCTGAACATAAAATTAAGATGAACCCTTTGAGTAGTTCATTAAAAATGTTCCGGGAGCAATTATTCAACTTATTAGCAGGAATGAGCTCTAGCCCTCCAGTCTGAAATCTACTCATCACCACTACCACGTGGAAGAACAGCAGGCAGGAGCAGTGTCCCCAAATAAAGCTGACCTGGATTAAAGAAGCCCTGAATACAACATATTGGCCAAACCACAACCTAGAAATTTTATGACAGTTTTGCTATCCTATGTCAGCTTCCTCATAAAAGTAATTAATTTTCCCATGGAGCAGGCGGAAGTTGTGATGACATCAATGCTATTAATTATTCATTAAGCAGAGCGGAGGTGAATTACAGAAGACCACGAGTCAGATATGTTTATCAACAGGCAACATTGGTAATTAAATTTATTTTTATAATTAAATTCATTTTTTGTTTATATGGCAAAATATTAAGTAGAGTAAAACAGAAAGATGCTCCAACCTGACAGTAACAAGAGCAGACCGAAGAGTCCATTAAAAAGTTCTCCGAGAAGAGGAAAAATGCTTCATCCCTACATTTTCCTAATTTCAGATACCCTGAGGTCAAAGTCACTGGAAAGCAACAATTTTTATGTCTCAGTTCTGATGTTCTCTGTCTTTGATGACAGACTTATAGTAGACAATCTCTAAAAGTATGATGATACCCACAAAAAAGAAACAATAATGAGTTTCCTATTCATTTTATCTCAAGCAAAGCCTGATATCCTGCAGTATGTATGTATGAATGTATGTGTGTATGTATATTCCCACATATGTTTGAAACTGACATTATTCCTCTTTATGTAGATTTCACAGGTTAATATTGTCAACTATCTTATGCATAGGCTATTGTCAGATGTAATTAGGGACTTCTTACCTACTCTCTAGCCCATAGGTGCACCTGACATAATGCACAGTCATGTCTGAGTGACACCCTGACATTGGCTTTTATAGATGTCTCTTACACACCAGTAAAGGTTTATAATCTCTTTTTAAATTTAAGCATTCTCAAAATGTTATTCTCGGGTGAAAAACACATTTCTAATATTTTCTTTTAAAGTTGTTGGCTTGTAAATTTTTATTTTTCATGAATAAATTATTCTACTTCTTAGAATAATGACAAGCGATGTTTCTTCTTCATAACTACAACCTCACATGTGCTTTTACATGTTTCCCTAACTGAACATTCCATTATGAGGGTCCTCAGGACAGAAGTACTGAGCCTGAGAGAGAGCAGGCAGCCTGCCTGATGCTTAGTAATGAAGCAAGACAGAATCCTTCCCACGAACACACATCTTCACATTCACAGACTGTCAGAAATGTAGAGTGATTTGTTTTCCAATTTAAAAATATGTACATATATGTATATATGTATGTATATATATATATATATGTCCATGTGTGTACATGTATGCCTAAATGCAATCTTGAGATAAACGTATTCTGAGACACAGGCATGCTATATAAATATTTTTGTATTTGTCCAGAGAGCTATGAACATATATATTATTGTATATGTATATTTATATGTATGTATATATATGAGAGAGAGAAAGAAGGACAGAGGCAGAAAAAGAAAGAGAGAGAGAGAGATCATTCCAAAAAACATTTCATCTCAAGGGAAAAGCAGTTGAGCACTAAGATATGCATCAAAGGTAAAGATACAGGTTGGATTTGGAGAGACATACTTAATATAGGGCTCATTACTCAAGTTTCTTTCAGCTTATACCAAGTGCCCTTGTGCCTCAGCCTTAGAGAAATGGGTTTGCATTTAATGCACAAGATACTTTTAAAAAACAGATATTATTAGCATCATCATAGGACTTTGAGATTCAAGGTGAATGCACATTTCAGCTGTTGACCCTGGTAGGACTGGCAATCATGCTAGTGCTTTTAGGGCTTCCAGAGACATTGCCCTCAGCACAGATGTCAGTGCCAGTTTCAGGTACAAGTAGCACTGTGGAGCTCCCACCTTGTCAGATATAAATGCCTTAGCAGTTACTCCAGGCATAGAAAACCCCAGGTGGAATCGGGGAGGAAAGTGATACTTGCTACACAATACCCACAGATACTGATGTATGAGGAGATTCCAATTCCTCGAATTTTCTGGATTATTTAAGATATGTTGGTAGGGAGTCTAATGCCCATAAAGCATGTAGGAGCAGAACAAGAAAAAAATTATTTTTGTATTTATACTTATCTTTACCTACTTAGTTTTGTATATAGCATGATATTTTCCTGGACACGCCTTATTTCTCCATTGTCTTGGAGTCCAAGAGGCCACAACTGGTATCAAATCATTCTGTGTGTGTGTGTGCATGTGTTTGACTATGGGATATACAGCTCTTATCATACAGTATCTATCTATAGAAATCTCATCACAGTTGTGTGTATACGTGCTGTCAATTTATTTTAAAAGGGATATTTATTGGATTTAAATGTAGTAGCAGTCACTAATAATATTAAGGAAATGTTTTATTTTTATTTTGGATTGAGTGGAAAACAAGCATCTATTAAGAATCCATTTACTTTACGAATTACGTTCTGTCTATTTTGCACCTTCCCAAATCTTCTCTGTTCAAGGCATTCTTTAGTATTTAACTTTTTTTTCAAAGCAACCCTAGGCCAAAGGGAATTCTAAAAGTTGCATTTATATTAGTTAAACCAAAGAGCTTAAAAAGTATTCTTAACAATTATCAGTAAACTTCCAACTCAGATTGGATACTGTCACCTTTGTTTTCTTTTCTACATTGTGTTTCTCTGTTTTGTCTTAGTCATCACTGAAAACCCAGTTTCACAATGGTAAGATGCCATAGAAAGAAATTTAGTGATCTGATATTTAAACTGTAAATTATTTTGTGCTAGCAGTTTTCACAGCTTTCAATAGATGCCACTGTGTTTCCCTCGAATAATTTAAATAATATTTTAATTTTATCCTTTAAATTAATTTAACTCAGTCATTTAATAGAACACTTTAAAAATTTCAAACAAACTTGTGTCACTGTACTACTATGAGTGGGATTCAGTGTTTGGTTTGGGAAAGGCAGATCTATTTGAAAGTCAATGACTAATGTCAGAGTAAAAATACAGTAGTTCTAGATACATGTACTAAAATGTTTACCAAAAAGGAAACACTGTTGACAATAATATTTGTCATTATAGACAAAAGCAAATAAAAGTTGATGCTATCAAAGTAAATTAAATATTCAGTGAATATAAACCTTATTGTCATATATATAGTTCTAGGCAAACATTTGCAAGATAAACCTAACTTTTAAAGTTTTTCTTATTCTCAGAAGACATTAATATATCATCTAAAACTGTGTATATAGTGAAAGTGAATTAAAAAAAAACAGATAAAAAGAAGTGTTTTCACTTTGGTATAAGAGAAACTTTTTTGCCTAAGAATAATGTGCCTTAAGAATTTTTTTCTATGAATTATTTCTCTATAGGTTGAGATTTCATCAGCATGATACTAAGCCATATGAACGATTCTCTCTTTGTATATAGCACTAATAAGAAATTTAAATTAAAATCCTCACAAATAAAAGTTCAGTACAAGCAAAAAACTGTTGTTTTATTCACTTATAAGCAGGCAAGATATCAAAAACTAAATAAAAAACAATATTCAAATATTTTCTGAATAAGTATTAATGTGTATATGCATTATTTTATCTAATACATTATTTTATATTTCTAAGATATTTTCAAAAATCATTAGAAACCTTTATTTATATAATATAGTGCTTCCTCTTATATAACGGAATGCTAAAATCAAACATATAAAATGATAAGCACATAGAATGCTTTATTGTAGTGCTAAAAATGAACAGTAGTTCTGTGGGGGGGGAGCGTATGTATTTTCCTTCCTCTACAATCATGCTTCTATGTCTGCTTATTCTATCTGAACTCCCAGCTCCCCACTATAGCACCAGATGTTAGCCTGGTGTGCTGAGGATCTTATCACTGGGAATTCTGCAGATCTAGTGCCCATGTTGGCAGATGATGTAGGCAAGGCAGAGTTGCCCCCGATCCTTACTCCCTCTAGCATCCTAGGAAGAGCTCCGTGGATGTGCCAGCCTCTCAGTGGTCACGAGACTCTAGCATTTGTTTTCAAGGTTCAGGATTCACACTTCACCTCTAGGTCCAGCTGAGAGAGTTTCATGGGACGTCAAACCAAATGATTTTAAATATCCATTGTATCTCCTAGTTTCTGTCCTGGAGCCCAGCGGTCCTGCTGTTCCAGGTCCAAGCACAACTATGTGTTGCAATTCTGATTCAGATCCATGGTGATGCATATCTTATTTCTGCACATGATTAGTTCCTTTTTCTATTTTATCTAAGTTTGGTGCTTGACGGATTGAAAAGTGGTGGTCTGCCACGTAAAATAACGGCACAGACTTTGCCAGACGTTTGCAAGGCAGGATTAAAAAAATAAATAAATAAATTTAAAAAGTCCTGGTATTAAACATGAACAGAGGCTGAAATATTATTATATTAAAGAAAATAAGCTTGAATTAATTTCTTATAACTTCTGAAACAGGATAAATAAAAAACATAAATGGGGTCTCAAATGTGGGAATCAAAGAAAATAGATGGAAGTGATAAATAGCTTAAACATCAAGGTGTAAGAAAAGGAAATTTTGTATTCAGAAAAGATAGAAATGAAAACTCAGGAAAATGGCCTTAATCCAATTAGGAACTGCCTGTCATTAAAGCTTTATGTCAGGGCTGGACAGAGACACCTGGACACCTTTGACAGGCAGTAATTAGGTCCTCATTTAAAATAAAGATTAAAAAGACATTTGGTAGAAGACACAACTTCTTTCTATAAATGTTTACATTATATTAATTTTGAAATAAGAGGTCAATAACCAATAGAGAGTAATACTATAGTCTACCTTAACAGGTTCTGTCTTGTTTTTGAGATTTTTTTTTTTTACAACCACACAATTAAATTGAAAGCATATATATATATATACATATATATATATATATATATATATATATATCACATCTTCTTTATCCATTCATCTGTTGATGGAAATTGCAAATGATATTATCTATAAGGGGTTAATATCCAAAATATATAAACAAATCATACAACTCAGTATCAAAAAGACAAACAACTTGATTAAAAAGTGGACAGAGACTTGAATAGACATTTTTTCAAAGAAGATGTACAGATGGCTAACAGGCACATGAAAATGTGCTCAACATCGTTAATCATCAGAGAAATGCAAATCAAAACCACAGTGAGATATCACCTCACACCTGTCAGACTGGCTATCAGCTAAAAGACCACAAATTACAAATGTTAGTGGGGATGTAGAGAAAAGGGAACCCCTGTACACTGTCGGTGGGAATATAAATATAACCACTATGGAAAACATTTTGGAAAATACAGTAGGTAATCAATAGGTGAAGATTATATTCATTATTAGCTTTTTACCCATCTTTCAATCAGAGTGCCAAAGATCAGAAGTCAACATCTTTCCACGGCAATGCTACTTTCATTAACTGTCATTTGAAAAATTAATAAAATCTGTGGTGATTAATTTTATGTGTCAGCTCGGCCATGGAGTTCCCAGATGTTTGGTCAAACATTATTCTGGATGTTTCTGTGAGGGTGTTTTTAGATAAGATTAGAATTAAAATTGGTAGACTGAGTAATTGCTTTTCCTAATGTATGTGAGCCTCAACCAATCAGTTGGAGGTCTGAAGAGAACAAAACTGACCCTCCCTGAGTAAATGAGAATTCTTTCTGTTTGATTCTCTTCTAACTGGGACATCATTTTGACTGGAACATCAGCTCTTCCCAAATCTTGAGCCTCCCAGTCTTCAGACTAGAACTACACCATCAGTTCTCCTGGTTCTCAGGCCTTCAGACTCTGACTAGAACTACATCATAAGCTCTTCTGTGTTCTACCTTGCCGATTTTTTTTTGTCTGCACCGCACAGCATGTGGGATCTTAGTTCCGCATTGATGGATTGATCCCACACACCCTTCAGTGGAAGTGCAGACTCTTAACCACTGGACTGCCAGGGAAATCCTACCTTCCAATTTACCCTTCAGATCTTGGGACTTTTCAGCTTCCATATCATGTAAGCCAATTTCTTATAATAAATCTCTTTCTCACTATATATACATTTTAATAATTCTGCTTATCTGGAGAACACTGACTCATATAAAGTCCTACTTCTCAGTGTGCATGTTCATTTAAGATCATATCTCAAAAGTTTTATTGAAAAAAATGATCTTCAAAAATATCAGGTCAATCCATTTTTTTATACAAAGGTAAGCCTCTTACATAATGAATTTGTATTGACTTTGTTTCAACAAATGTTAAAATAATTAGGGTTTTTTCTTGTTAATGAAGTCATAGTATGGCTAATAAAACTTGTATTAGAAGAAATGGATTTACAGTCTTCAGAGAAAAGGCATATGCTGCCTGTTATAGGTTGACTTGTGTCCCCTCAAAGGATAAATTGAAGCCATAATTCCTAGTACCTCAGAATGTGGCCTTACTTGGAAATGGGGTTGAGGCAGAAGATAGATGGTCCCTAGGCTGAGCAGCTGAAGTCTGTCCCCTGTGGACAGATACTTCAAGAAAACGATAATAGCAGAGAGGCAGAGAGGAGCTGAGTCCCACCCAGATAAAAGTTAAAGAGACCACATATTTCTCATTCTTGAGGTCAAGGAGATCTTCCTGACTACTCATGCACAGTAGAGCTCCTTGGGGGTCAAAAATGTAGGAGATAGCACCCCATAATATGTGATGTCAACCTTCCCACAGGTCTCTGCGCTGGAATCCATCATGGCTAAGAGATACACGTGCACTCAGGGGAGGACACTGAGTTATACCAAATATGGACTCAGAGCCAGGCAAAGCAAGATGATTGGCCAGAGGAAACATGGAAGCAGGGTCCCACATAAATAACTTAAACTACCACTAAGGCGTGACTCTCTGAACCCACCCATGTGTGCCTATTCACATATACTTATTTTCCTCCTAATAAACACTTCACTTGTTTCACCACTTTCTGTCGTTTTGTTGAAATTCATATTTACGAAGCAGACAAACCAGGGCCTTGTCACTAGCCACTGGCCCTCGTGCCTAGTGGTTAGGATTCAGTGCTCTCACCGCCGCAGCCTGACTTCAATCTCTGGTTGGGGAACTGATAGATTGCTTCAAGCCACTACTGACCAAGGCAGCGAGATCAGGGTCATTACAGATATAATTAGATAAGCTAATATGAATTCATATTGGAGTAGAATGGGCCCTTAATTCAATATGACGGGGGTCCTTATAAAAAGAGGGAAGACGATATGAAGACAGACACATGAGAGGCCTTGCCATGTGACAATAGAGACAGAGATTGCAGTGCTGCAGCTGCAAACCACGGAAAGCCAAGATGGCCAGCAAACCAACAGAAGCTAAGAAGAGGCAAGGAGGGATTCTTCTCTATGGATTTCAAGGTAACACGATCCTGCTGACACCTTGATTTTGGACTTCTAGACTCTAGAACTATGAGACAATACATTTCATTGCTTTAATCTACCCATTATTTTGTTGTATCAGCCTTAGGGAACCAAACACTGTCCAAATATAAAGTGATTATTTTAATATTTGTCCTTTTAATACTTTTCAAATTGTACATCCAAGGTTACTCTATTCATATGAAAAAAGATGAGAAAATTTGTAAGCAATAGTTTATTTTAAAAAATAAATCTTAATCTTTATTAATATGGGACAAAGGTTAATTTTATTTAAAGCCAAAGTAAAGGTAACAAAAAGTAAAAATTATAACAGAGATCTGAACTGTTATGATAGTTTGTATATTCATTGTTCCCACAGAAAATTCCATGCACGCCAGTTTGAAAATAGGGATGCAAACATAATTACCTGCTGATTTTCTTTTTGGTAACAATTATCCTCTGTGTTAAAGGTTATAATCAATTCAAGTTATTTTTATATAGGGAGCTTTATACAAAGTATCCTATAATACCTAACAGAGAAATAAAGCAATGAGAAATGCTTCATTTTATTGAATGTGAAGTCTTAACATGAATGGAGAGAAGATCCTGTCTGCAGATAAACTGACATGTCATAAAAGAAAATCAGGTTTGAAGATTGTTTCTAGTTTAAATAAAAGTCCTTGAATACTTTATTTGCAAAGAGGATATTTAGGGGTAAAAAATGAATGCCTTTGTATCTGTAACCAATTTTTTTTTAGTATTAAAAAAATTTTTTTTTAAATCCCCTAGGAGAGAAATTCTGTTCTAATTTCAGGAATCATCTTTGCTTCTTATTTTTATTTCAAGCCCCACATACATACAGTTGAATTGTTAGATGGTAGAGATATTTAATAATATCCTCTGAACTGGGAAGAAACTTTGAGACCAAAAAATGAAGCAGGTAACTCTATAAAGTGCAATTATGAGATTTATTGTGAGTAACTTACATATAGGCAGGATAGGGTGGAGGACAATGGAAAGGCATTTGCAGCTGCATTCTATGGCCAAAAGGGGTACAGGGAGATTTAAAGGGGCCAAAGCTAAAAATAGAATCTGACTACTAAGGGAGAAGCATGTCTACACTGACTGGAACCAGGGTAATTTTCCTCCCCCCAGGCATGTCACGTATTCCTCATGAACCGTTAACCATCTCTGTCAGCAAACAACATTCTTCTAGTTTTCATATCATATGAAAGCAAAGGTAAAAGTTGATAGGGAACTTATCTGGCTTGGGGGCATTCTTCTGAGTAGGCTAAAGCTCAGTCATGCAAAAAGGGGAGGGGATAGGACTGGTGGCCTAAGATGGAGCTAATAAAATGGAGTCTGTGTGGTTCAGCCACACATAAACATAACACGGAACAGTATATCTTATTGATTTCAAAATATATCCAGAATGGAGCCATGTGTCTTCACTACACATCTGTCCCAAGTCACCATCATCTCTTACCTGGGTTACTACTGTAGCCTCTTAACTGGTTTCCTATCTCCTCTTTTGCCCTCCCAAATAATGCTAATGAAGAGTGATGTTGTTAAACCTAAGCCAGATTCTATTACTTCTCAGCTGAAAACCTGCAGTGGTTCCCCATTTCATTCAGGGGAAACACAAACACTCTCCCGTGGCTTGCCAGGTCCTATGCATCTGGTTCTGGGCCTCTTTTCTAAGCTCACCTCCTTTCAGTCTCCCATTCCTTTACCCTACACACTGGCTTCCATGGAGTTTCTAGAACACACCAGGTACAGTTCCACTGTGGGATCACTACACTGACTTTTTCCTCTGAATAGAAAGCTCTTTTCCCTTTATCAACATGGCTCACTCCTTCACTTTATTTGAGACATTGTTCAAAAATCAGTTTCTGTGTGTTCCACCCAAAATTTACATTAAGTCCTAAGTTCCAATACCTCAGAATGCTACAATATTTGTAAAGAGTCAGGGAAGATACAATTAGTTAAGATGAGGTCATACTGGAGTAGAGTGGTCCCTAATCTGGCATGACTGGTATCCTTATAAAAGGGGAAATTTAGAGACAGACATGCCAGAAGGAAGACTATGTGAGGAGATGTAGGGAGAACACCACATGGAGGTATAGATCGATGCATCTGCAAGCCAAGAATACCAAAGATTGTCATCAGCCATCAAAAGCCAAGGGAAAAGCATTGAGCAGAATCTCCCTTACAGCCCTTGGAAGAAATCAACCCTGCCAACACCTATATCTCAGACCTCTAGCCTCCAGAAATGTGACATAATAAACTTCTGTTATTTAAGTCACACAGTTTGTGTGTCTTGGTTACAACAATCCTCAGAAGCTAATACAGCTTTTCAATATGTTTTACCCTTCCTATTTTAAAATTTCTATATCGTACATCTCCACACCCATACTGACCCTACTTACCCTTTTATATTTTTCTATATCATTCAAAATAATTTACTTTTCCCATGTTAATTGTTTAATGTTTCCTTTATTCAACTAGAATATAAGCACCACAAAGGCAGCCCTTTTTGTTCCAATCACAGGTATATAGCAAGTGCTTTGAGTAAAGCACCCGTCACAAGGCACTTCTTCAATATTTTTGTCAAATAAGTTCATTAATACAATGTAACAGATTATTCTAGGTTTTTGAATAAATGAAGAACACTGTGAGATACTTAATTTTAGCAGTATAGTATACCACATTGACTTGTGGACTTAGTAACATTAGTTTTAAAATGAGCATGAGATGCTATTGTGTAGGTATATATAAGATAACCGATCATGGAAGAAAATTTTTATAAAGACTTAGTATAAAATGACTATACATAGATGGTAAAAGAAGGTAAAATTCCTGACAGGTTATTATGAAGCTGTACTATAGTATTATCTACCAACAACCAGCAAGTAATAATTAAATTCCTTCTAGTATTAGCTGACGCTGTTCTAGGATCTGAAGGGATAATTATAACATTAAGTCATGGTTCATGAATCCAAATGTCTCTTAATGTATCTAAGAGAAAACAACTGGTAGAAAAGCAAATTATAGAACAAATAGTTGTGATAATAAGCATCAAAAGCATTAAAACAATTGCATAATATGATTCAAAAGCTGGAAAAAGTCATTACTGAACAAGTAAAACTTGAAGTGGATCTTGAAAAAAATGTCTAAAAGTTATGTCCAAGACATACTAGAAAATTTATTTATAACAGTTCCATCTACTATTTTATATAATATTTACTACTATATATTTCATATGTAGAAACATTCATGGTAGCAAGTTTACACTGTATAGCTATAAATGACTTTATAAATGTTATATTTAAGCAAGTAGTTAAATTGGAGAAACAGAACAATTTTGAAAGCATAAAATATAGTTGCATGGCTGGTAAAATATTATAATGACCATATGAAAATTGAGATAATGCAAATATATATTATATTATATTATATGTAATATTAAAGATGTGTCTGTGCATGTGTGTTTGTGTCTATTCAAATCTGAACACGTCAGTGGCAGAGAAGATATTTTATACCTCTCTTGATCCATAGAGACCAGTACATGTTCAAAAATGTTTCACGTGTGTGTGCATGTGTGTGTGTATATGAGAGAGAGAGAGAGTAATAAGAGAGGGAGAGACTCAGCAATCATAAAATAATTTTTATTTACTTATTTTCATTTTGGTGTTTTTGAAATAAATTCATGTAAAGACTGAGACATTAAATCACTACACAGGCTGAGAAGATTTCTAAAATGGTGATAGAGGAGAAGGGATAATAGGGTCACTTCTCTTAAGAAATTGTCAATTTCAAGTGATGAACAAGAAGGTGAGAAGCTAAGCAGAGCTTTAAGTGTATACATGATATTGGAGACACAAAACAATGGAGTTAAGGACACAAAAAGCATAGGTTTTTTGGTAAACTACAGAATATCAGCTGAGGTCCTGACCCATGCACACTATTAGCAAGGGTGAGTATGATAAAAATCAGTTTCCTCATATACTAAAGTCTCCCTTGGAAAGAGCTCAACCCCTGATTGAATTAAGGTAGATATGAGATTATTTATTGCCTCTTAGTAACAGAAGTATACATTTCTTGATAAAAATAAACATTGTTTTTAATCTCAATTTCTCTGTAATTTTCACATACAATCAAGCACTGAATCAGAAGTTATCAGACAAACCAGAAAGATCAGAAAATATTGCAAACTATTAGGACATATAGACCTAAAGGAAACAGATGTTAAGTATATGTTTATAAAATATAAACAAATATTTATTCCGTAACCAAAAAAAAAAAAAAAAAGACATGAAAACTCAGTGTATGTTTGTAACAGCAGATTAGACAGAGGTGAAGAGAAAGTTAATGAACAGAAACGTATGTCAAAAGTAAATATCTAGAGAAAAATCACAAGAAATAAAAGGAAAATGTAGAATAGAGTGAAAGAGCACATGTAATATGATGAAAAATTCTAACATGTTTAGTTAAAGAAGGAAAGGTGAGGGCTTCCCTGGTGGCACAGTGGTTGAGAGTCCGCCTGCCAATGTAGGGGACACGGGCTCGTGTCCCAGTCTGGGAAGATCCCACATACCGCGGAGCAGCTGCGCCCGTGAGCCATGGCCGCTGAGCCTGCGCGTCCAGAGCCTGTGTTCCACAATGGGAGAGGCCACAACAGTGAGAGGCCCGCGAACTGCAGAAAAAAAAAACCACAAAAAAACGAAACAACAAAAAAACAGCATAAGGTATATAGAGAGTAGATAACAACATGGTGTTTCCCAAAACCTTGGAATCCTGATTCAAAGTCGTTCAAGTCTCCTGTGCCTGTTTTATAATCTGTAAATTAAGGATCATTACTGTGCTTACCTTAAGAGTTGCTGTAAAAACTAAATGAATGATAAAGTTTATATGTAAATTAGATATAGTACTTGGTATTTTGTAAGCATGATGTAAGTCTTTAACTAAAGATAGGTAAATAAAGATAAAGAATAAGAGGTATATCCTGGTAGATAAAGAGGAATTTGTGTTTTTTATTAAGTCTTCCGTAAAGGTTAGAATTTACTTGGGAGAAAGGGGGAGGCTGATGAGTTCTCAAGCACACTTTGAGAGGACACACTTAAAGAGGAGAAACAGAGACTTAGTCAAAGAAGTGATAATGGCTCTTCAGCCCTCTTAGACTCCTTACCACACATGTTTAAGATAATCCTCTTCAGAACTTGGCACCACATAGATTTAGGATAACTTGTAGGAATGTGACATAGTACAACTTACAAGAGTTTGAATACATCTCTTAAAGTAGCTGAAAATTAACACAGAAACAAGAAACATTTAGCTTTCTTGTCTCTTCTCTTTATCTCTTATTTCATGTCTCAGATGTCAGCAAGTCTTATTGATGCTGCCTTTACATATTTTGAAAATGTGTCCATATATAATCATTTCCATTTCTATCACCCTGCTTCATGCCACATCACCTTTACTTCAATTGCCCACTAATTGGTCTCTCTGTTCTGCCCTCATCCTCCGTTCAGTTTATTCTTTCCCAATAGCAAGAATAACTTAGATTGAAATACTAATATTATCTAGGTGTTTAATATATTTTCACAGTACTTAATACTAATAACAAAAGAATAATAGAAAATATTCCAGGTAATATACTAGTAAAATATATTGTAAACTGCTAATGAAGAAACAAGTGGTTAATTATAAAGTAATGGTTATTGAGCTGCACATTTGAGTGCTTTCATTTTGACAAACGATTGTTACCAGTCCAGAACCTGTAATGGCGCTGTCCATTCTCAATCCATAAAGAAAGCGTAAAATGCATCTGCATTACTTTTATTGAGTATGGAATTGTTTACCTATTAAAATAAGAATTATATCCATTAACCACAGATTTATTTTAATAGATCCTTTTCATGCAAGAACATCTACACTTACTAAGCATACAATAGGACTATTTTTCCCCCTGTAGATTTCCTTCCCTTATTCCAAAAATGTCTCTTCTCAAGAACACTTGATCAGTGACCACTTTTTATACAGCATATTGTAGACTGAATTCATGAAAATGCTTAAACAAAAATTTTATCAACATTCTTTGCATTACAAGATCAAATTTAGCTTTATTACATCCAGATGAGAGAAAATATCATAATAAAATAATGCTCTAGAGAACAATTTTATATCCAAAATATAGTAAATTTTTTTACCAATCTCCTTAAAAGTGATAGTTACATAACCATAACATGTTTTCATAAACAATTAATATCATTAGTAGCTGTTGTCTCCTCAAAATCTCATAAAATAATATTATAAAATATACTTTCCGGAACAAGTGAATCACAGATATTAATCTAAAGTCTACTAAACAAAAGAGACCTCTGTATATTCATTAACATATTGGTATTTCTAGAATTAATATATTTTGGACCTTTTACTCATTTCAGTGTTGTTTCTGTTTCTCTGGCTACTTCCTCCTATAAAATGATTATTTATACCTTATGTTGAATCTGAGACAAGAGTTGTCAAAGGACATTGAAATGGAATCAGATATTTTAGGAAGTCAGGCACCTCTTTAACAATAGCTCCAAGTGTCAGTTATTTTGATAATAAATTTTCTGCATTTCCATAAGATAAAAATAAAGAAATATCTATATTGTTTTGCAATGTTAACTCATCTTCTGACTGTTCATTTAAGAGATTCAGTGACTTAACATTCTTTATTTTGGAAAATACAAACATGTTTATTGCAGCAAAACTTGCTCTGGTAAGAAAGTAAACAACATAATGCAAATTCAACTCAGTGCACTGCATTCATCTTCTATATTCATTACCAAAGTGTCTTTTGAGTCTAACTTTCTTCATTTAAGAAATAAAGAATACACTAAAGAAGCATTTCATTTCCCAAAAGTAATACCTTGGAAAATTCTTACGTAGGATTTAATTAGGTAAGATGTCTTCAAGTGAGTAATTGGTTCACTCACTAGATGATTTCTGAAATGTTTATCTGAAGGCAGACCTATTATATTTTCACCTTCAGGTACCAAAGGGTAACATGTCTTATTAATGCCTCTGATGAAACTGTTCTGCTTCCATGAGCATAGCACCAGATAGACAGCTCATCAAATAAAATGGATCCTTTTTAATCAGTTGTCCAAAAATGATATTATACAGAGTTACACATTTTCTAGAACCAAGTTTCTATTTGTATGGCAAAAAATGGAGAAATTTGAATACATTGAATCATTTTGCTAGTGAAAAGATACCAGTTATAAGCAGGTATTATGGGGAAAATATCAGATATGATTATTTTATAGAAAACTATTGAACAAGTAACATCAGTTATACATTGTAGGACTAAATTTTACATTATTTTCTTTATAGGACCCATACTCTTTTCCTATAAAGGAATGCAATATTAAAGTTTTTTTTGGGGATTCAACCCACCTAACACATATTGTTTAGCAAACACGTAGATCCATGCATTTCTATTCCAATTTATATAAATTATAAGTTTAACACCAGGAAATTAACTACTTTTCTTTACATTTCAATGCCAAGGAGACAAACCTGTCAAGTTGTAACTTAGTCATCTTTATGATCTGTATGCTGTCACTCTAATCTATATGCTGAAGACATCCATGTGATATCTTCAAAAAATACAGAAGTTTGTATACCCATGAAAATTACATGTCTATACACAAGAAAAGAAAAGTAGTATATTCAATTTACAGCACTGATAAATTAGTTTACAAGTAAGATAAAATCTTAGACTTTTCACAGTTTTGGACAGTTTGGGCAATGAATGTGATGCTGACAGATACATGGTCTTCTGGAAGAGGAAGAATGAAAGCTTTGCAAACTGTTCAAGAGGATTTGAGAGAAACCTATGGAAACCAATAGTGAAAATGACAGTAGTGAAAATGTTGTA
Organism: Tursiops truncatus; assembly: GCF_011762595.2. Classification (NCBI taxonomy): domain Eukaryota; kingdom Metazoa; phylum Chordata; class Mammalia; order Artiodactyla; family Delphinidae; genus Tursiops; species Tursiops truncatus. The sequence continues at coordinate 124,464,112 of NC_047037.1, forward strand.
TGGTCAACAAGGATATAAACTGTCCTCGATTTTATTGCCTACAGCTGAGGAGAAATTGGACAGATGGTTGCAAACCAAACACCATGAAGCAGAATAAAGACTTAACAGTGTCCTGGTTTTGCTCACTCTCCTATGAGGAGGGAGTTCTACTTGCCTGCTGGAGGTCACCCCCTGGTCCACCACATTATGTTAACATGATGTGTAACAACTAACATCAAGATCCATCCAAAGTAGGCAGAAAATCTGGACACTTTTCTGCTGTAGTTATAAAGATGTACACCTACATTGAATATAAAAGGAGGGAATTTAAGACTGATGTGGGCAGAAACCAGGCACATGATCAAACTTTCACTGGTTCTCTTGGGAGAGGAGGATCAAGGTGTGAAATGCTTATAAAGGACAACGGCAACAGTTGGGACATCTTAGGGCTCAAGCCTTCCCACACTCCTTAGATTTATTAAGAGGTAACACTACAGAGTCTCAGAATTCAACATAGTGAATCTTACTTGACAAAAGGTCCTTTGGCTCTCTTGGGAAGATTTCCTTTAAAGAGAAAAATTCCATGGGAAAATTATAGATGAGGTATTCTAGTATTCTAGTATTCAAGTTCATATAGACTTGGGTTGGATTTTTAATGCCAATGATGGTGACAAACTGAAGAATGTGAAGCAACAATCTAGATATATTCTTGTGTTCATACATGTTTGCCCTGCAAAACTCCCCTAAATCTTTTGAAGAAACCTGAGAAACATTTAAGAGACATTATCTTGGTAATATGGCCAGATTAAGGTAAACTCCTAGAAAAAGGTCACAGCTGTGTGAGCCAAGCCCCAGTCACCCAAAGGGAGAACACTCCTTGGCCCCAAGCCATAGAGCAGTGTGACTGTTTTTTTTTTTTTGAATCAAGGGATCCTCAGACCTGAAAGAGACAGTGTCAGTAATGATGTCCCACAGTCTGATACAGGGCTGTGGTATATTTGAATATGGCATTGGAAACTGAAGGTAAATGTGCCTGCTCACTGGCTGCAAGCCACCCTCTATCACTGTATTGGCATTCTCCCTCAGCCTCAGATGCTTTAAGAAAAGATGATGAAGGGTGGGAACCAAGATCTCACTGACTCCAAAGAAGATTGAAAACTATATGTGTTTATTCGTGTATATAGGGAAAATTTCATCCTCGAGGCTGACAAATGAAGGTGACAGCAGACCATAAAGTCGACTACACAAGAATGATTTCTGTGTTTATGCATGTGTATGTCTGGTGCAAGCAATAATTTAGCTCATTTTCCATTCTGGCCATGTTGAGTCTGAGTACAAGTCATAGGACATCAGGAGCTGGGGTGATACTCAAGAAAAAAAGCAAGCAAACTGTTACAGGGAGTTCAAGCAGTCAACAAGTCTGTGAATGGAGGTGAAGCACAAAGAACCAGCTAGTCTCAGAACTCTCCATTTTACAGGTGGAAAATCAGGGAGAGAGAGACTAAAAAGCGGGAGTGAGAACTTTAAACAAAACATCCAGCAATAGGATACAGGTGACGAGTAAATAGTACTGCTGCAATAAAATAATTCCCACAGAGTTCAGAAAAGGGACTCTTTGGAGCCTTCAAAGCTTATCTCTATCCTTATTGTTTTATAAACTCTGCCTCTGTCCCCAATTCCTAAGCCCCACACTACCTATGTCTTCTTTTATTCCAACTTTTGACTATGTCCTTGCCAGAACTGAGATGACTTTATGTGTAATTCTCTAGTTTCAACACTTTCTTAGCTGCTATAGCAATTATTCATGGTCTTTCCTCTGTCTTCTATTCCCAGTGCTACATAGAGTCTCCTATCACCACTCACTTCTCCCACAGGAACATTACCTCTAGCTGTCCCCCCAGGGACAAGTTATCAAAATATGAGAAACAGAAACAAAGTATGACAGCCCAAGTAGACCGCGTTAATAAAGAGAGAACGTTTGATTCAGTCAATTTCACTTTATGCGCATTTTGTGAGGACATTTACCAAACTTGTTTAGACCAATGTTTGGGCCAAAAAATATAATTACTTTGTTGTAATTATAGTCAGGGCAGAACCACATATGATAATGTATAACACTCTGGGTAGGAAGAGAGAAAGGTTCTTGTTTTTATTGTATTTAAAAACTCTGATCATGAGCATAAACACTCCTGATCCATGAACAATTACTGAACTGTGCATTTGTATAGCATCTGCTTCTATGGAATCTAAACAGTAAATGTTACCTACAGAATATATAAGTGCAAATTTTTGTATACAAAACATCTTCTACAAATACATTTTCTTTCCATTTAGGTAATAGCCCCCAGCCAAGCCAAATATGCAATAATATTTTCACTATTTTCACTGAGTGAAATGTAGCTTGATGTAGAAAAACAGTGTTGTTTTCTTCCTGTTCAAAATATAATATGCTTTTTTTTTCCATTTAATTCACAGGGTACTTCATTTTAATGAATATTCTTCATTCTCCAGTAATAAGAAACAAATTTTTGTTCATTGTCAGCTTGTTTGAACATGTCTGCAATGAATTTCAGAAATTAACATACATCAGGCACTTAGGGTTGACTCTGGAATATGTTAGAGAGTACATAATTTGGGTGCAATTTCTCTAGTAAATGTCCTAGAAACTATAAGGGCTATTGTGTAGATTGGCTCCAAATAGAGAAGGAATCTCAAAAATCTATATCATTCACTAAACTTCATTTAAAAATGCTCTGTTAAGTGACTCTTTTTCTTATCAGGTGGTTAAAGATAATAGTAATGAGAAAATATAATCAGAAAAGCAGGCCACTGATGACTTAGATAAAAAATAAAATACCTCCCAGAAAAAATAAACAAACAAACTGGAAGACACAAAAAGATTTGGAAGACCAAGAGAAACATCTTCTTTATTTCTCTTAAAGTCCAGTCTCTAGAATTTGCCTACCATCAGTTTGATAGCACCCAGGAAATTTTTTTAAAGTATTAAATTTTTGTTAATGATACTAAAGCATTATCCTAATGCTAAATGCTTTATTAAATATATTGAGAATTTACTTCTTCTTGGATCCAAGTTTCTTTACAAAGAAAGAAAAAATAATAAACTGACAAGACTGAATTAAGACATAATGGGATTGATACCAGAGATTTCAAATAATAGTAACTTAGTTTTACAAAATTCTCCAGCAGGTTTTATGTCTTTTTCTATGTGGGTAACTCTTTGTCTTAGTTAGGGGCAGGGTACAATTACATTCTATTGCAACAACAGATGGAGGGATAAATGTGATGGTTAAAGCAAAGTTTCTAAGAGACTAGATGTTAAATGTCCCCACCACAAAAAAGGAAACATAAATTATATGATGTGATAGAGGTGTTATCTAATGCTAAAGTGGTAATTACATTGAAATATATAAATGTATAAAATAAACATGTACACCATAAACTTTCACAGTGTTATATGTCAATTATTTCTAATTTTTTTTTAAAAAAATAAATACATAGAACTCAGAGTCTGCCAGTGTAAAGTCATCACAGGGTAATAATTATCACAAACCTATCACCATGATTTATATTAACAAAAGATCGCAAGTGATTATAGGCAAAGTTCTAACAGATAAAGGCAATAGCGTTAAAGATAAAAGTAAGAGAGAAGAGAGATTTAATATCAACAAAAAGTCAATAATATGTGGTGACAATAGTAATATTGGGTGTTAAGGATTCAACATGTGAATTTCGTGGGGACAAAATTTAATACCTGACAATGACCTTTGAGGCTAGGTTATAATAGACTGTGTAGATTCCAACGTTATTTCTGGAAATTTTTGTTTTATAGCCTTGAGTTGCCACTGAAGAAATTCAACCACCAAAACTGTGTAGGGACAATGCAGAAAGCACCCATTTCATATTGTAAATGAGACTGTAGGTGTACATATATATATATAGACAAGTTTCCTGGTTGTGAAAATATTGCAAGATGACGTTATTGACCTGTAGACTATCTATTTACTGAGTCTGTATTTGAAATGCCTGGATCCAAGAAGTCAGATACTGTAAGATTGAATATGAAAATAATGCATGAAAACGTGAAATTGTGGATCCTATAACGTTCCAAGACTTGGTTCTGAGCCTCTTATCTACCTACTTTTGTTCTCTAGATGATGTCATCCAGTGATGTGGCTTTTAAAAGCATTTCTATTCTGATGACATCCAGAATTCTGTTGCCAGCATGATCTCACCTCTAAACTTCTACTGATATTTTAAATGTCCAGCCCACACACTATTTCTCACACAACTTTTTTAATCAAGTAAATGGTAACACCTCAAATCATTTTTTAAGAGTCATAATTTCCCCACATACTCAAACCATGAGAGAGTTTGTCCAGACTCGCTCTAAGTGTGTGGCTTCTTACCATATATATATATGCTGAAAACACTAACCCAAGAAAAGATCTTTTCTCACACTGAACACTTCAAAGTTATCCAAATTGATCTTTCGTACTTTATCTCTTGCTCCTCTGCCATCAGCCATCCACTGAGTGTTCAAGGAGAAATAAAAACCAAAACACAACTTACATCTTTTCCGTTCCCTGCTAGAACTCTTCATGGCTGCCCATTGCAATGAAAACAAACTCTAAATCCATTATTTTGTTCTATAAAGTCTTAATTTAATTGATTCTTGACTTTCCCACCATTCCACCCTCATCTACAACTTTTTTTCTCTTTACTGTATACATATTTTCTTTCCTTACTATCTTCATCATACAAAGCTTGTGAGTAAGATCTTATGGGGCCTTTCCAGGACAGACCCTTCCCTCCATATCCTCTGCTTTAGCTCCTCTCTGAAGTACCTAGATAATAGTATCTGATACACTTTTCCTGAGTTGTTATATAGATGCTAAAATCCCTGCCAAATGGAAGAAAGTAACACATTCCCTCCAGAGTCTGGCCAGAACCAGGAAATATTTGCAAAGATTTATGGACTTTTTACTTTACCTCACCATTATCCAATCAGAGAATTGCACTGTGCATGAGCTGATCACATACCCTGGGACTGCCCTCCCTTGCCTTACTTTTAAAAATGATTTGCTGAAGCCCATTGGAGAGTTTGGGCTCTTTGAGCACTAGCTGTCACAGACTCCTTGTATGGTGCCTTATAAAACACTGAACTCTCCTTCACCACAACCTGGTGTCAGTAGATTGGCTTTACTCTGTGTGGGTGAGTGGGGTGAAGTTTTGGTTTGGTAACATGTCTACCTTAGGGTAGTTATATCCCATAAAAGCCGTTCTCAAGATCTGTGGGCAAGCTGCTTCTAGTCACTTAGGTCTCATCTTAAAAACCCCTTCCTATTCCAAGCCTTATTTAAACATGCAATCAAAGACACTCCATGTATTGTCGTATTATATCACCGTGCTTAATTTTGACAGTGACATTTATCTATCACACTTCTTAGTAGTTTCCTACTTATTTATACATTTATTATTCCTCTGCCCTCCACCACCATTAGGATAAAAGTTTCATGAATTAATGCTGCTTTCTTCCCTCTTTACCACTATATCAACCATACTTATAATCATGCCCAATACATAGTAGGTAATCACTAAATATATATTTAATAAATTAACATTTGAGGAGCTTCAGCCACTTTTTAGAACTAAGCACAAACCACTAATCTACCTTTTAATTTCTCTAAAATTATACCTCTAAATGTTCTTTTTGTACTAAAAAGAAAGATACTCAAGATATATTCTTACTTACCTGAGATTAACTTCTTAAAAATTAATTAATTTTAGCTTTTAAAAAGTAACAAATTGTTAGTGAGAGTTAACAATAGAAAAACATAGTCTCATACTTAAACCTCAAAGCCTCTTTTAACCATCAAGAGAAGAGAAATTTAATAACAGTGAGAACTACAGTTTATGAAGGTAGATAATATAATTAAAATTTTTATAGCTCTTTATTCTTTTGATCAAATTAGAGTAATACCCATACAGTGACTATATTTGTAGTTAGACATGAAAAATATATAAAAAACAGTAACTTTCCATGTGGAAATAATTCTCCACATTCCTCTACCCACAGCAGGAATCAGGGACCTATAATTGTAGCTGTACCATTTAACTTCCTAAGGATGATGTAAGGCCCAGCTACAATGAACTGAGTTCCTTTTATATTGGAATAATATGTGGCTCATCTTGCTTCTTTCCCTAGAAATCTTAGCCAAAATGTTACAGTTAATATGTTTTCTTAGACATGAAATTGTTGGGTTAAAAGCATGTTTAAATTTTTAATACATACAATCAAATTGCTCTTTGGAAAAGTTGTTCCTACTTTTCCTGAAATGCACAATGCTTGAGAATGCTTGTCCATGTCTTCCTATCCTGGTTAACATCAGATATTTGTGGTTTGTCTTGTAATGCAACTTAAAAAAAATGTTTTAATCTAATCTGTGTAGAGAGAACTCTAGAATTTTATTCATTGCTCCTTTGTTTAAAATGAGGGAAGGGGATAAGATTTTCTGTTTGTTTAATGACAAAAATTATTGCATATTAAATAAAAACAATAAAGCTAGTATTACTGAGGGGGAAATAAAGTATGTGACTGAAGTTTTTCCAAAAAAAAAAAAATTACAATTAAAAAAAAAACTGAATCTGCTTCTTCTTCCTTTTTTTTTTTATTGAAATGGACTTAACTTCACATGATACCCAAGGGAAGTAGGATAAAATATTAACTGTGAACTCTGTCATTTCCAGCAACTAGAAGCTGGCCCAGCATATAGCAAATGCCTCAAGAATATTTGTTTTAAAAAGGAATAAAAGAATGAGTAGATTATAATAAAGACGCTTGTATGTTTTCTTACAAATCTGTTAACCACACTGTTTGGGTCCATGATGTTACCTATTTGGTCTCTCTATCTAATTTTTTTCTATAAATGTTATGGACTGAATTGTGTGCTCCCCAAATTCATATTTTAAGGCTCTAACCCACAATAAGAATGAATTTGAAGATTGGCCCTTTAAGGAGTTAATTTAGGTGAAACAATATCTTAAAGGTGGGACTGCTATCGTTCTAAGAAGAGGAAGAGACACCAGAGATCTTTCTGTCTCTCTCTGCACACACAGAGGAAAAACCATGTGAAGACTCAGGGAGAAGGTGCCTTCTCCAAGCCAGAAAGAAAATTTTCATGAAAACCATCCATGTCGACACTTTGATTGTGAACTCCCAGACTCCAGAACTATGAGAAAGTACATTTCTGTTGCTTAAAACACCCAGTCCATGCATCTATTTATGGCAACCTGAGCAGACTAATACAATGAGTCTTAGAATAATCACAGTCACCCAATCATTTTATATTATGGTTTTGCCACCTGATCTGGATAGACAATAAAATTAATAAAATAACTACATGTATCTCATTTTTATTCCCAATTATGTAACTTGTGGATCACATAGCTGGAGGCAATTGAGGCAAATTTGAAGACACCTGTTAGATCTCAAACTCATTGTCTGATCCACTATATCAAATAATCTCCCACTTTTTAATATATTCTAAATAAATACATTTATTTATTTAATATAAATTAAATAATCTAATCTAATATAATGTATATATAACATCTAATATAAAATTAATTTATTTGTGAACATATTATAAAATATATGAGTGAATTTTGGAAGCTCTCAGAAAATGTAACTTCAAGTGTTAGTTTTACCACATACTAGCCTTGCAGTTTTGAGCTTCTTTGAACGTTGGTTCCATTATATGTAAAATGAGATAACTAATACCTTTCTAGCCAATTGATAAAGGAGTTAAATTGTAAGTGAATTAAATATATGAAAAAGCATCCTAGAATCTACTCGGTACCATATAAATATACTTTCAATATTTTAAGAATATAATATAGTATAATTTTATTGCCTATTTGTCAGAAGGTAGAAGCAAATAAAACCAGTGTTTAAATGGCTTTCAATAACTCTCAAAATAATATATCTTGAAATGTGTACATTATATGTTCAGCATGCTTCATGTTTCATTGCATTTTTAATTTCATTGCATCAATCAGAAAAAAACAGAAACATATTATAAACACATATATGCTATATATAACATTTACATTTTAATATTTGCATTTATTAAAGAAACAAGTTTTGAACTAATTTTACTGAAACATTTGAACTTTCTAAAATATTTCTGCTTTATTTATTATCTATAAGAATCACAAAAAATAATGCTGGGTGGTATATTATTTGGTTTGCTTTATTATCAGTGAAAATGCTCAGAGTTTTTAAAAATTTGGTTTAGGTCTTAACATTTTGCTTGCAAAATTTATTCATCATAAACACCTCTACCTTTTCTGTATCCTGGCATATGGTAAAGAAAATATTATTTTACCAAAATAGCCTCATACAAAACAGATATCAAGGAATAAAGGCTAGAAATATAACTGTCTTTTTGTTCAGTCAAAAGTACTAAAATTCTTTTATAAAGCTATACATAAATATCAATGGAATTCCTAAGCACAAACTTATATTAAATTTATTTTTATAAGTAACAATTTAGTAGGAATATTATATATGTACAGTTTTGACTCTCTAAAAGCAGATGATTTCTGTGTAATATCATTCAAGCAACAATTTTTAAATTCATTTCATAAAAAGCAGTCTCTGTCACTTAGATGACAGAGACTTTAAACACCACAACATAAAATAAGTTTGCCCATACCAAACATTTAGGGTCAGGAAAATAAAACAATATCTAATGAAATAAAGTGAAAATTCTTCCATTCCCCATCTCTGTGTTTTTTCTTTATCCAAAGAAATGATATATTTTATGCAACAATACTCCCTAGGAATAATTGACTTAACCCAAAATGAGAGAGAAAAAGGAGTTATGAACAGAAAAAAAGAACTTCATCTGCTCTAAATTACTTTCAAAAGGTTAATTATAATGTACAAAAACTAACTAAAGAATCATTAGAACTCCATGTAGTAACTGGTCCCAGGGATCAATTCATTTACTTCTCTATAGCAGCCACTAAAAAATGTTCTTTTTGACCAATATGGCTATTTCAAAATTTTAATACTTCCGAATTCAGCCCACTAGTAATGCTTTGTTTATATATGTGGACAATGCACAAAATATAATATATAAATTTGTATACAATATTAAATAAAGTCAAAATATACTATATTTATTGTCATTATATTTATATTTTCTTAGAAACTCCCTTTTACATCAGTCATCTCTAAATGACCACCTTACTCAAGTCCTCTGTTAATTGTACCTCCCTCTTCCATGAGTACCCAACAACAGCTCATCTTAAATAAGCAGCCAAATGCACAATTTTTCCCCTAAATATTCATATAGTCTTATTGTAAATAATAAACATGTTTGTGCTTGTGTGCTTGCATGTATGTGTAAAATAATATTTCAATCAGTATTTATGGAGAAAAAAGCTTTTGCTAAAATCTGTGCTAAATATTGGGTATAATATTACTACTCTCATAAGCATAAAACCAACAAGATGCCCTCTCTTATTGAAAATATAGCTGTATATATATTAATGTATCATATATGCATGATCTTTACTAACAGTACTCAACACACAGCTGTCAAAATTCTGCACAATGCCATCTCCCTTCAGCCTCAAAGTCTCCACTCAGGTAGTTCCCTAGGCCTATTTTCATACCTTCTCCCTGCCCCTACCCTACTTCCTTGATATGTTATCCTTGTCTAAATAACACCTTCTCAAGGGATCATCCATAACTCCACAGGCTTTAGAGAACCATAAAACTATTTTATTTGTTTCTTTTATTACATTTATAGTGACACATTTACCTTTCTGATAAATATATTAGTAGTTAATTACTGAAGTGTAATCAACTTTTCAATAATGATGATAATTAGCATTTAATGGATGACTACAAGCATAAGGGTTTAAATTCATCATCCCCCTTAATCCTTGCAATTTCACGCCAGGAATCACAGAGCTAGGGTTTTATCTGAGATAGCATAAATCCTGAAATCACAGTCCTATATTGTCGAAAAACTTGCTCTTTGTTTTCTATTAATATTTGTGTTTACTTCACTGTGGTGCTATTGGTGGGGCAAAATAAGGACTGATTTTCTTTCAATACTAGATGTGTTTGATATGACATATTATGTGATTGTACTCACTGCCAATCTCCAAATTCTGAATATCTAGTTGTTATGCTGGTAATTAACTGCTTCATTCATGTACTTCCTCTGCTTTAAAGCTGCATAGATGGCAGAGCTCTTATTCTTTATGAGGATAATAGCTTGTGTCTTGTTTGCTAGATATTGTTGTCTTCATCTATTACTCAATTCATGACACACTCCTTGTGATTTTTGTAAGAAAAGCTTCTGGTTCTCAGTAAAGACTGTTCCCAAAATAACAATGTGAAATTGGCGGGGGGGGGGGGGGATCCTAAGATATTGTTTTTCTTCTCTTCTCATAAGTGATCTTCATTTTTATGTATTTTTCCAGAGTTACTGACATATCATTCACACATAACTTTGTGTAAGTTTAAGGTGTACAATACGATGATTTGGTATACATATACACTGCAGAATAATTGCCACAGTAGGCTGGTTGACATATCCATCATTTCACATAGTTATTTTATTTTGTGGTGATAATTTTTAAGATCTACTCTCTTAACAAATTTCAGTTCTATGGTACAGTGTTATTATGTATAGTCACCATGCTATACATTAGATCCCAAGAACTTATTCATCTTATAACTGGAGGTTTGTTTTCTTTGACAAACATCACCTCATTTTAACCACCATCCAACCCATAGCAGCCACCAATCTACTCTTTGTTTCTGTTTGACTTTTTAAACTTCCACCTATAAGTGAGATCATACATTATTTGTTGTTCTCTAACTTATTTCATTTAGCTTAATGCCCTCAGGGTCCATCCATGTTGTCACAAATGCCACATTTCCTTTTTAGTGACTGAGTAAAAATCAATCAATCAATCAATCTATCTATCTATCTATCTATCTATCGATCTATCTAAATTTTCTTTATTTGCTCTTCCATTGCTGGTCACTTAGGTTGTTTCCATATCTTGGCTATTCTGAATAATGCTGCAATGAACATGGGGGTAAAGATATCTCCTGATCTAGTGATTCATTTCCTTCAGATGCATAACCAGAAATGGGTTTGCTGGATCCTATGGTAGTTCTATTTCTAATTTTTTAAGGAAAGTCCATATTGTTTTCCATAATGATTTTATTAATTTACATTGTCAACAACAATCCACAAGCATTCCCTTTACTGAACATCCTTGCCATTACTCATTATCTCTTAACTTTCATATAATAGCCATTCCAACAGGTGTGAGGGGATATCTCATTGTGGTTTTGATTTACGTTCCCCTATGATTAGTGATGTTGAGCACCTTTGCATGGACCTATTTGCTATTTGTATGTCTTTTTTGGAAAAATATCTATTTCAGTCCTTTGCCCGCTTTTTAATCAGGTTATTAATTTTTGGTATTAACTTGTATGAGTTTTTTAATGAATTTTGGGTATTAACCCCTTATAAGATATATGGTTTGCAAATATTTTCTCCCATTCTGCAGGTTGCCTTTTCATGCAGAAACTTTTTAATTTCATCTATTGCCACTTGTTAACTTTTCCTTTTGTTTCTTGTGCTTTGGGTGTCATAATCAAAAAAATATATTGCCAAGACAAACATCAAATAATTTTTACCCTATATTTTCTTCTAGGAATTTTATAGTTTATTTCTCACATTTAAGTATTTAGTCTATTTTGAGGGTTTTGTTTTTGTTTTTGTTTGTTTTATTTTTGCGGTACGCAGGCCTCTCACTGTTGTGGCCTCTCCCGTTGCAGAGCACAGGCTCCGGATGTACAGACTGAGCAGCCATGGCTCACGGGCCTAGCTGTTCTGTGGCATGTGAGATCTTCCCAGACCGGGGCACAAACCCGTGTCCCCTGCATTGGCAGGCAGACTCTCAACCACTGCGCCACCAGGGAAGCCCTTTTTTTTTGAGTGGTGTCAGATAAGGGTTCAATTTCACACTTTTCATGTGAATTTCTAGTTTCCCCAAACCCATTTAACTAAGAGACTATCCTTTCCACACTGAGTATTCTTGTCTTTCTTGTCAAATACTATTTGACAATATATGTATGGCTTATTTCTGGCCTCTTGATTATATTCCATTGGTTTATGCATTTATTTTGATGCCAATAGCATACTGTTTTATTAGTATACTTTGTAGTATAGTTTGAAATCAGAAGTGTGATGCCTCCAACTCATTTTCAAGAGTATGTTATATAATATTCTGGGCTTTTGGATAAAATGTTTTGTGTATGTCTGTTACATCCATTGGTATAAAGTGTTACTCAAGTCCACCGTTTCCTTACTGATTTTCTGTAGGGATGGTCTGTTATTGAAGTCCCTACTCTTATTGTATTATTGTCTATTTCTCCCTTCAGTCTATTATTATTTGCTTTAAATATTTAGATGTTCTATTTTTGGGTGCATATATATTTATGATTGTTGTATTTTCTTGATGAATTAACCCCTTTATCACTATATACTGACCTTCTTTATCTCATGTGACTGATAATATATATATAAAAAATATCTATCTATATATATATATACATACACACTATTCCTCTCTTTTAGTTACTATTTAAATGGAATATCTTTTCCCATCCTTTCACTTTCAGCTTGTGTGTGTGCTTAAACCTTGTGTGAGTCTCTTATAGGCAATGTGTTGTATTTTTTATCCATTCAGCCACTCTGTCCTTTGATGGGAGAACACTATATTTACATTTCAAGTAATTATTGATAGATAAGGGCTTACTATTGCCATTTTGTTAATTATTTTCTGAATTTTTTGAATTTCCTTTGCTCCTTTATATTTCTCTTGCTATCTTCTGTTGTAATTTATTTTTTGGAGTGATATGCTTTATTTGCTTTCTCTTTCTTTTCTGTGTATCTATTATAGGATTTTTTTTTTTCTTGGTGGTTTCCATCAAGCTTACATAAAATATCTTATATATATAACAGTCTATTTTAAGCTGATAACAACTTACCTTTGATTGCTTACAAAAGATCTACAATTTTACTTCTTCCTCCATATTTTATGCTACTGATATTACACTTATATTTTTATATTGTGCACCCATAAACAAATTATAGTAGCTATATTTATTTTTAATACTATAGTCTTTAAGTTTTATACTAGAGATAAAATTTATTTATGCATCACCATTACAGTATTAGGGTATTCTGAATTTGACTGTATATTTACATTTACCAGGGAGTTTTATGCTTTTATACATTTTTATGTTGTTACTTAGCATTTTTTCATTTCAACTTGGAAAACTCCCTTTAACATATATTATAAGGCAGGTCTAATAGTGACAAACTTTCTTAGCACTTGTTCTGAAGTTGTCTTTCTGTCATTTCTAAAGGACAACTTTGTTAGGTATAATATTCTTGGTTGACAGGTGGGGTTTTTTTGGTTTTGTTTTTGTTTTTCCTTTAGACATTTTGAATTTATCATCTCACTCACTCCTGGACTGCAAGGTTTCACAGAGAAATCCTTTCATAGTCTTATGGAGATTCCCTTGTATGTGATTAGTCGTTTTTATCTTGCTGCTTTCAAAACTATCTCTTTCTCTTTGACTTTTAACATTTTGATTATAATGTATTTTGAGGTAATATTCTTTGGGTTGATCTTGCTTGCAGTCATGAGCTTTCCATATCTGGATGTCCATATCTCTCTAAGATTTAGGACTTTTTCAACTATTATTTCTTTAAATAATCTTGTTGCCCCTTTCTCTCTATTCTCCTTCTGGGACTCCCAGGATGGGAATGTTCATTTGCTTAATGGTGTCCCATAATTCATGTGGGCTTTCTTCACTCTTTTTCATCCTATTTTCTTTTTTTTCCTCTAACTGGCTAATTTCAAATACTTTGTCTTTGATTTGCTCATTCTTTCTTCTGCATAACTGAGTTTGCTCTTGAAGCTTTCTATTGATTTTTTTCTGTTTTGTCATTGTGTTCTTCTGTTTTGTTCTTTTCTTTATGGTTTTATTTCTTTATGCAACATCTAATCTTGTTCATGCATTTTTCCTGATTTTGTTTAAATGTCTGTGTTTTCTTGCAGTTCACCGAGTTTCCATAAAATGATTATTTTGAATTCTTGTTCAGGCAATTCATAGATCTCCATTTCACTGGGGTAGGTTACCAGCACTTTATTAGTGTCCTTAGATGGTATCATATTTGCCTGCTTCTTTGTGTGGTGCCTGGACATTTAAAGGAGAAAACACCTCTTCCAGTCTTTACAGACTGCTTTTGAATAGTAAAATTTCCTCCTGTCTATTCCCTGGGCTCATTGGTTTACCTCTGAAATCACAGTCATACTGGGTTGGAGCTGTGGTTGGTGGTTGTGACTGGTTGGTCTGTGGTTAGTGGGCTTATTACCAGGGGATTAGGCAGGCATGGATCTTGTCTTGTCCCTGGATGGGCAAGACTACCTCCAGGACTTTACTAGCTGATACTGGGATAAGCATTCACTTAAAGTTCTGCAGTTGGGTCCTCAGACAGTGGGTCTGTTACTAGGTGTGTGGAAGGTATGGCTCCCACTGGATCCCTGGGTAGGCAGGACTGCTTCCTTACTGTGGCTGGAAGGGGCTAAATCTCAGTACAGGGTTATTTCAGGATCTCTGGGGACACAGAAGGGAGTGTTTCCTGCTGGGTCTCTGTGCTGGCAGTACAGCTTACAGACTAAATCTGGGAAAGGCTGGAGCTGAGTATAGGTTCCTTTCAGGATCTCCAGGGGCACAGGCAAGAGCGTCTCCCACAAGGTTCCAAGGCTAGCAAGACTGCTCATGGACTGCAGCTGGGAGAGACTGGAGCCCATTTACAGAGCCATTTCAGAATTTATAACCAGACTAAATTTTACAGACTTAACTCTAGGGCCTCCTGGACCATGGCTGAGAGGATTTGGAGCCAGGTCACGTGTTCCTTCAGGGTCTACAGCCAGGACAAATGTCTGTGTGCCTATTACCTGAGGCATGAGTGAATGGGACACCTTCTGGGTTCCTTGGCATATTGTGTTATTGACAAGTTCAAGGTCAAACAGGGTTGTAGTTGAGCCCTCAAGGGTATGGAGCTGTTTTGGGGTCTATAGCTGAGACCATGGTCAGCAAGTCAACCAGCCAGCTGAAGACTTGACTTATGAAAATGGTTCTCCTAAATCTTAGACTTCACTGAAGTTTCAAAATCTCCTACCTGGATCCCAAAGCTGCCACAAAGTCACTTGTGTTCATGGATGGCTGCCAAATTATTGCCGACAAAGTGTATGAGTGGAGGAGCTCTTATTCCATCATTTTATTAATGTCACTCTCCATAAGTGACCTTCTCATGACTCAGCCCTTCCATAGCTATCATCTCTGCTCTGTGTGTGTCTGTGTGTGTGTGTGTGTGTGTGTGTGTATGTGTGGTGTGTGTGTGTGTGTGTGTGTGTGTATGTGTGTATAGACTAGGGCTATACTTACAGACTAGCAGAAGCAACACAAAGAGAAACATTATCCCTGCTAATTTTATTGCTGGTTCACCAGATGATAAAATTTGGCGATTTAGTGGTGTATTTTCACAATCTTTCCTTTTTTTTTTTTTTTGTTTTTTATATGGCATTTTTTTGAGGCATTCTTAACAACATTTTTACTGCTTGAATCTTTAAATCTTACTTCATCACATTAGGCATAAGACAATTAAAATTATTATTTAGATGTAGCATTTATAGCCATTTCATAGATTTAAAACATTAGTATTTGAACACAAGTTAACAAAAAGTTTTTAAATAAAACATTTAAGAAGTTTATTATTTTGATGACTCAGGTGCAGTAATAAAACCCAAAATCAAAGTGACCTAAAAAGTAGATAATATTTATTATCTGACTTATTAAGAAATTTTTAGGTAGAGCACTTCCAAGAGCTGTTTAATTTATTGTCTAAATGACCTAAGAAATGTTACTTCTAATTTACTGCTTTTCATTGTCAGTGTGTTGGTTTAACTCTCCTCATGGAGCTAGCTAGCACAATTCCACAATTTTCATACATATCTGCCAACTTTGAGCTTAAAATGTGACACTGTGTCTTCCTACGGATATTTAATGATTAGCAAGTAGACCTTTCTCAGTAGCCCCCTTCCTGAAAAATGTATTATACTTGAAGTTTTACTGTCTTATCTTCAAATTGAAAACAGTTATGTAGGTTGTGCTGACAGTTATATAGCTAAATTTTAGCCATTTAGTCATTTTACAAGTGCCCAAATCAAAGTGAAACATAAGTCATTCATCAGCAAACATTGGACTGTACCAATCATTCTCAAAGGATGAGGCATTCTGGATATAGGGGAATAAAACCAAGATTCTACCCTCATAGGGCTTAGTTTAGTGGGAGTTGAAATATATTAATATAGGATTTTTTAAAACTGATATACACAAACTTACATGAAAGAATCAAAAAATGTGTTTTGAGGAGGTACTATTAGAAGACCAACGAGGAAGAAGAATTTAATAATAAATATAAAATATATTCTGTCTCCTAGGAAAACATAGGCCCCCCATAACCTGCACATTGATGTGGAAGAAGTATTTTGAACACCAAGAAAAACTTATATTCTGATATTGTTATCTCTGGGTATTAGATTCATTTTCAGAATCACATTCAGCAGATGAATTGCTCATATTTAACTTAGACTGTTAGAAATTAATTACTATGGTAAAATTCCCATAGTAACTATCTAAAGCAACATGGAATAAAATTAGAATTTTGGGACAAAAAAATGATCTATCGATATATAATTCAATTTAATTTAAAAATTGACTCATTTGACAAAACTCACAAACATCCTTATATCTAAATCTGTATTCTAGAATCTGTTAGGTGTGTGTCATCCAATGGAACACTGTGTTTGGCGACCTGAAGACTAAACCACTTCAAAAAACATCAAATTCTTCATTAGACAAAATTAAATGGTAGATCAATATAAACAAAAAAAGTACAAAGGTGTTTTATTTTTCAAAACAGCTCATATATTTTGTGTCAGATATCCTGCTGCTAACACCTTGTTAATAACTAAACATGCAGGGAATTCCCTGGCGGTCCAGTTGTTAAGACTTTTTCTCTCAATGCAGAGGATATAGGTTTGATCTCTGGTTGGGGAGCTAAGATCCCACATCCCTAGGGACCAAAAAACCAAAACGTAAAACAGAAGTGATATTACAACAAATTCAATAAAGACTTTAAAAATTATCCAAATCAAAAAAAAAAAATCTTAAAAACAAAAAATTAAACATCAAGCATATTCAAGGAGAAATACTGCAAATCTACATGAAAATTCAATGTTAATGTAAACATTTCTCCAGGAGAAGTATTATAAATATAAATAAATAAAACACACATCACTTAATGATTAGAATTACTTGCTTTGTTCAAATACCATAAAAATGCGTAGTATAAAGTTGGATAGAGAAGTGAGACGATCACAAACAAGTGAGTAGTCCAAACACAGATATACTGTGTTGACTCTTCTAGGCCCCAAGAGAATATCACAAATTTTATGTACACCTTGTACTACAATCTGTCACTGACAACCTCATCTAACTCTATTTGTGTGTGTGCATTGTGTGTGTGCATTTCCCTGAAAAATAGCTATTTCCTTTACTCCTAAGGCAGATCTATCAAGATGTACAGACTCAATTTTATAGAAAGAAACATAATAATTTTAACTTTTGAAATACTAAAATACTGATGCCAATTCAAAACACAAGTGAAACTATAACTGCAAACACTTCCCTGTTACTCCAAAATGTACAATAGCATACTGTAATACAAAGTACTTTTTTAAATAAAATATTAATGTACATGACAGTTCTATTAGATTGTTCAAATAATTTAATATGGTTTCAAGTTGCAATCAAAAAAAAATGAATAAAGTGTATGGTGAAAAGGATACTAATTGTGATCAGCTCTACTTTTCTCTATTCTTTAATCAAAGGCAAAACACTCTATAATAAAAGCAGCAATACTTCCTGAGGTGTAGGATATGTGCGTTGATTCAATGAACAATTGTATACATTTTGATGTGAATAGAGATTTTCAAAGGAGTGGTACAAATTTTGTCTCTCACCAGCAGAGCAATAGAATTTCAGTCGCTCTAAGTATCCTTAGAAATTAGCAGACCGGAACTTTGTAGAATTCATTATAAATATATTCAAAGGTTTTAAGATAAATATTCTCATAATGAGTGCACACATGCAGAATATGAGTAGATAAATCGAAACTATATGAAAGAGCAAATGTAAATTCTACAACTAAAAAGTACAGTATTTCAAGTTAAATTTAACACCATATTGGAGATGTCAGAAAATGGTCTGAGAATTTGAACATAGATCAACAGAAACCACCTAACTAGAACAGATAGAAAAATAAAATAAAATAAATAAACACTGTAATCTGTGGGAAAATATCAAGAGAGCTAGCATATGCATATCTGGAGTTCCATAAATAAAAGAACCAGAATGAGGACTGAAAAAAATATTTAAAGTAAAAGTAGCTAAATATTCTCTAAATCTGAAAACATTATCTTACAGATTGAAGAAATCCAGCAAATCTCAAAGAAAACCTCACCTAAACCCATTCTAGTCAAACAACTAAAACCCAAAGATAAGCAGAAAGTCTGGAAAACAGTCAAAGTTAAACACATTACATAAAGAGATGGAAATAATTTCAGCTGACTTGCAGTAAACAACAGATACCAAAAGACATTAGAACAACAACTTTAAAGCTCGGGGGTTGGTGGGGGGGTGGAAACTAAATGCAGATTTCTATATACAGTAAAAATATACTTTAAAAAAGAAAAGAAATAAATAATTTTCAGATACTTAAAGAAAAAATTATCAGTAAAACTTTGCTACAAAATATGCTAAACAATGTCTTCAGATTGACATAAAATGAAGGAAACACTCAGACTTACAAAAATTGTTTAATTATTTCAGAATTTTGTTTGCTATGCTCGTATGTTTGCACTATTACATACTGGAAGTGCTTAACATAAAATGAAAACATTATATTTATAACTGCAGTTTATGAGACCTAAGAGAATATAATTAAGTTACAAAGGGTACAAACTGTTTAAGATAGCTTATTTCCAAATGCATTAAGTTAATATTAATCAATGAGAAGTAAAGATTAATTAATTTGATTAATAAGTAGAATAATAGAACATATATTTTACCTTAACAATTTCTTACAACCCAGGTAATTTATAACTTTAATAATGCTAATTTTAAATTCAAGCAGTTCTAAATAGACCTTTCTTACCACATACTGAACTTTAAAAACTTCACACTAGCTCTACTATTAAAAAGATGATAACTGTTGTCAAGGAGATAAACAAAGTCTATTGTCTCCAAGTATCCAGTATCTGTTATACAGTATGGCATACAGATAAAGGGAAAAAGATCAGCAGGACATCTTATAAAATGCATTGTAAAAATGTTCCATAAATTGCATCCTTACCACCACTCTATTCTTGATATTATCCACACATGACCATCATCCATTTATATGTGTTAAATAAATATTAAAAATTATTTAACTAGACACTCAAACACATTCCTAGCTGTTGCCTGGGCATGCTGTGCTGAACAAGAAAGGATGTGTCTGCATGGGCTGAAAAACAAAAAATGATGGCCAGACTAGTTCCAGGAGGTGATTCTGCCATCTTACTCTTCAGCTCACTTTCAGTACTTTTGAGGTTACAATGAGATAGTCATGTAATTATTTCTTATCACACAGATTGAAAGTTTTAAGAATTGACAGTGGTGTATGGACCTGTCTACCCTCTAGAGATACAGTCTTTAAGTGGACCACGTTTGCCTTGATAAATTATTGAGACAATTTTCAAGACAATTTTCTATTTGGTCTCTTATTTCAGTGTCCCATTTCCATCCAAGCACTTAGATTTCCTTTTACTAACCCATCCTTCTCCAAGACTCCATCTATGTCTGCAATACTTTTTACACCTCATATAAACATATTTTCAGTGATCCTTGTTCTTCTGTCTTCCAGGAGAGTGGCTAACACATTTTCCAACTTTGAAGTCTAATTTCAGTGGTAACCAGAATCACATTTTGCATTCCCACTTATTTCCTGTACATCAAACAGAGCCATTATGACTCAACCCAAACATTTTATAAACACATGTGTTAGTTTTAATGGTCAACTGTCCTTTAAATAACCACACATAGGAGATGAAAAATATTCATGACTAAAAGTTCAGCTGTGAATAAGCCTGATTAGAGAGAAGACTTTAGCAAGCAAGCAGAAAAAGGCACTGACATCACATTTATTTCATACAGCACATTTGCTTGTATTACTCTGGATAGAGAAAACATTCAGAATTTCTCTAAAAACCAAGCTGATCTTTTTGATTAGTTAAGTTAAACATTAATCACAAGATTATCATACTAATAGTTCAACTCACTGATTTAAAAATATTTTTGATTATAACAAAGCACATGAAAAATCTATGGAACCATGTATTATTCAACAAAATTAATATGGCCTATGCTAAGTGCCATACTAAGTATTGGCAATACAAAGATCACAGAAATAAAACACATCTGCTCTCACTGAACTTGCATTTTAGTGTGTGTCTTGGTAACTTGAATCCCCACAACCAAAGGGGATAAAAAATTACAAAGAATAAATTTAAAGTTCATAGACAATAGTAACTTCATATGATGTTTACTATCACATACTAGAGACATCAGATGTGGCACACTATAGTAAGTACAAGACTAAAGTAGAATTTATTTTTAATTTATGCATTTAACAAAAGTGATATTTTTGATATTCCAAAAGTGAATCCATTTTTTTGGTAGCTGTATTGGTTATCTATCATCATATAACAAATCACCCCAATGCTTAGTTGTGTAAATAGTAGTAATTTATTATTTTTTATAGTTTCTGTGAGTCAGGAAATTTGGAGACACTCAGCTGGGAGTTTCTGGCTGGGAGTTTCATCAGATTGCTCATGATGCAGTCAGAGAGTGGCCGGGTTTATGATCATTTCAAAGACCTCTTCACTCAAATGCTTGGTCCAGGAAGACTTAAATAACTGGAGGCTGGAGCAGCCAGAACTCCTTGGGCATCTTTCCCTACCTCTTTGTGGTCTATTCCCATGGTCTCTGCAGTGTGGCTGTAAAGTAGCTGAACTACTTACATGGAGGTTTTTGCAACTCCAAAACCATGAGTGAGAAGGTAAGTATAGTGTGGTCTCTAATGATCTAGTCTCAGAAAGAAAGCAGCATGACTTCTGCTTCATTATTTTGGTAGAAGCATTTATAAAGTTCTTCCCAGATTAAAGGGAAAGGTGCATAAGTCCAGTCTCTCAAAGGAAGAGAGTCAATGATACATTGTAAGGAAAGCATGAAGAATGGGATATATCAGAGAACTCATCTCTGGAAAAAGCATTCTACCATAGAAGCTATACATTCAACTTCTCAACACAACATTGCTAAAGTTTTTGAGAGGGATGAATTGCTTAATGTGTCTAGAAATAAAGTTGTTAAAGAGGAGTTGAATGTATTTTATTATTGGGAACTAGAAAATACTTGGATTGTCAAAAAGATGTGAATAATTCGTTTAGAGAGATGATGATGATGATGATGATGATGGAAAGAAGATTGGTTTTATTTCTGGTTGTGTGAGAACTCAAAGAATATCAAAACTGTGGACTAATAATCCTGGTAATTAAAGTTAAAAATAGTTTTATTCAATATGGTCTATTGTGTGTCCATAATGCAAGTAAAATCTTTCTGGAAATCAAAGAAAAATTGTGAGATTTGCAACTTTAAAGAGTAACAATCAATCCTACAGGCAGCTCTTATACTCTGAGGAAGGATTTTAATTAATGCCTGATGTTTTTGGCAGGTTACTGGTTCTGCTACTCTAGCTATGGTGAATGAGGCCCTGAGGTTTCCTCACATTCATCACTATGGAATATCTTCTTTAGAAGGGTAAGAAAAAAGATTGGAATTCAATAATGGGGACACATATTAATATAGATTTTTAAAATTCATATTAAGCATTAGTCAACTAAAATAGTAACTGAATTTAAAACCCTATTATAAGGATAAAAATCTAGTAGTATTTTGGATTAACAAATAATTGACACAGGTTGATAAAAAAGCTCATTTCAATGGGCTATTGTTTAGATAATACATCAATTTTGTTTTAAATGGAAAACTAGTGAATGGGGTCACAGGAAGGTATATTTGGGAAATAAGTATGAATATGATGTGAATGTGAACATATAAATATGGCATGAATGCACACAGATAGGCATGTATATATATATATATTATACATGTGTGCAATATGTGTGTATGTCTACTTCACAGCTATTGAAAAAACAAAAAAACAAAATGGGGTAATTTAAGAGAAATCTAGTTCTAACTGGAAAGTGCTGGATCTGTCTTTCCACCTGCAAATTAGAGTAACTAAGCTTAATCCAATGAGTGAATCCACAACTGCCGCTGTATTCCATTGATGAACTGGTTTGCAGACTTAAGGAAATCAGTATATATAATTACTCAAGGCTTGTAAAGAGTAAACCTTTACAAATATATATTTACGGGCTAAAATCCATTGCAAATGAAGATGTGTGATCTTTTCACACTTGGATTCTATGAAGCTCAGTGATCCAATCCATCCTTTGGTCTCAGCTTCAGCACAATGACTTCTGAGTCCCAGTTCTCTTTCTGTCACACCTTCATTCTCTAAGAATCATTGTTCCCAAATTGCCCATATATATTGGGAGGAGCTGATTTGGTTAGAGAAAATACGGCTCTCACAATATCACCTTTTATTTCAAAATGGTGTAAATGTAAAATCTGTTAGGATTATAAGAACAAAATCAATCTAAAAGAAGTTGTGAGTATTTTATCAAATATTAAAAGGTCAAATAATGTGACATTCCTACACTGGGAGAATTTATTTAAGAAAATTCAATCTACTGAGAACTCTTATCTTTGAAATATTATAAAGGTCACAGAACAAATTATTTAAAAGCATCACAAAAGTAGTTTTTTAAAATCAATTAATGTTTTAGAGACTTTTACCTTTGCTGTCTTCTCTTTTTTACCACACAGTCACTCCTCCATATGCAGTATCTCTCTCCCACTGCAATAAAATTGCATTTCAAAGATAACCGATAACCAATTTACTGAGTATAACATCCTCTTTAATTTCTCATCCAGCTCAGTCTCTTGCAGTATGTAATATTATTTGCTCTCACTTTCTCTTTGAAGATCTTACATACTTGGTTTTTTGATTATCTTTCTGTTCACTGAACTCTATCTCAGTCTATTTGCTGCAACCTCCAAATTCAGCTCCTGAAACACCCCGGTGTGTACACTATCATCTGGTACAAAAAATACCTTATTGTTCTCCCTTAATAAATCTGAACCTTTGTAAAAGTTGTTGATTTCTCTGAAATATATTCTCCCTCCTTCCTATCCCTATACACTTTTGATGACCTTGTTTACTAGTAAAATTCCTAGTTATTCTTCAAGATTTAGCTGATAATTTTCCTTCTCTATACATCTTCCACTCTGAATTTTGATAGAATTCTAGCACATAATCTTATTCCCAAGACATAAGAAAGTCCCTGGCAAATAAGAGACCTTCAATTTATGCAGTAGATCAAAACAAAACAAAAAAAAGTTTAGATTCAGAAGTCCTATATTTAAATTTTAGCTTTCTTATGTATCTAAAATTAAACTAATAACTCCTTTTCAGGAAGTCTTTTTTGCTTCATAGGAAACAGAGCTAATAACAACTTTCTTGAAAAAGTTACATGAGATAATGCAGGGAAATTACCTACCTTATAGGACAATATAGACATTCTATAACTGATTATTACTACACCACTAAATTATTTT
This sequence comes from Tursiops truncatus, assembly GCF_011762595.2. NCBI lineage: Eukaryota > Metazoa > Chordata > Mammalia > Artiodactyla > Delphinidae > Tursiops > Tursiops truncatus. The sequence continues at coordinate 124,488,137 of NC_047037.1, forward strand.
TCTGTCCTTTCACCTCTTCTTAATAGTAATCAATAGTTGAATAAATGAAAATCTTAAAATGTCCTTTCTTTGTGAAACTACATCACGAGTCAAGATAATTACTTTTCTAAAGAGATATGTGGGTATAATGCATACTCTAAAATCTATTGATATTTGGAATTTGTTTTTCTCCTACTGGAGGAAGTCATCAAGAGGACACGGCTGTTAGTTGCCCCTTGGGCTGGACCCAGGCACTTAGAGGCTCTTCATCCCCTCCCTTGTCCTTGGAATGTCCCTCCCACAGTGGGAGATATTTTCAAGGATGCAACCTTGAGAGAACAATGTGTTGAGACCATTGTTGAGACCATTTGGATGGTGTACACGACTGAACCCAGTTAAGACCTCTGTATATAAATGTTTAAGATTCTGGCTGCTGGGTACAGAGATCTAATTGTCTTTCAGTTGTCCAAGACAAGCTTCATATGTATGTTCCCTTGTTTATTAAACCTGTCACCAACTAATCTAGAGTGGTCTGCCTCTTTTTTCAGTCTCTCCTTGCCCTCTCTCCTATGGGCTTCACCTTGGAAATTCCTGAGTTTGTGAACCAACACTCCTACAGTGTACTTAGCATTTTATCTGTTATTGAATCCATATTATGTCAGAAGCAGTAAGAATACAGTAGCTTCTTCATAAATCATTTTGGTCTATCATTCCTCTATTATTCTATCTTCTCTTACTAACCTATAATTAGACCTGTCTGCAGCAACATGATGATTTATACACTGCAGTAACTAAAATAATTATTGTGGGAAACAATAAAAGAATGATAAGTTTGCTTATAGATTTGTCATTTGTCTACTTTTCTTCTTTTTCTCCCCTTCTTGTCATTGGGAGTTTGAAGATTTTGATAATTTATAAGAAAGCCACTTAAACTGTTAAAATCCAGGCATTTTCACTAGTCCCCACTCTAGGTATTAAAGTTCATTAAGGTAAGGTTTTCTTCCACAGTGAATAGTTGGTATTTATTACAATAAATATCATTTAGCCTCTAGGGAAGGTTGGGTGTCTATTTTTGATCACAAATGTTGTCTGAATCTACATAATGGAAAAAAAATAGGATATTAGAGAGTGTATGTTTCTTCAAAGCCTCTAATTGGAGGTACAAAAGGATATTCAAAGGGCTTAACTGGAGAACTAGGGTGAGAACAAAAGAATAAGGAAAGATTATTAAGCAGACCTAGGAAGAAATCAGGGCTCTGTTTCTGACTGAAGTAAGAGAGAGAAGCCAGCATATTCAACAGTCTTTTGCATTTTGAAACAACCACAATTTATTTGATTGGGTTAGCAGTCTTCTGCAATAACTATAATCTTTTTCAAGGTTATCAGTCTGGAAATCTAGATGGTGGAGTAGAAACACCCTGAGGTTACCCCTCTCAAAAAAAGCTCAAAACTACAACTACATATAGAGCAACTTGAGCTGAGAGTGACCTGAAGACTAGCAGAAGGGCACTTCTACAACCAATGCTATAAAGAAATAATGACATGGATTCTGGTAGGAGTGGAGAAGAAGCAATGTAGTCAGGATCCACACCCCTAGCTGGTAACCCAGAAGAGGAAGGTGATATCACAGTTTTGGAGATCCTTCTTAAGGAGTGAGTGGTTCAAGCTTCTATTAGGCACCCCAAACCTTGGGAACTGGGAAGATGATCTTCTTTAATGGTTTGAAAACCATGGGTCTTACTAAGACTGTAAGAAACCAAGACTCCACTCTTGAAATGTGCACACAGACTTGCTTACTCCCCGTCCCAGTACATAGAAGCAGATTTGAAATAATCTGTTGTCTGAGCAGCCTGTCTGGACCATCACAGTGCTCCCCGCAGCACATACCAGGTTCTTATTTCAGCACTTCCTACTCTGACACTGATCCCCACTAAGGCAAAGACTGTCATTGCCATTGCACACATATGCACCTGAGAAAAGGAGAGCTAGCTCAGAAATGTGTCTTCATACCCTCAGGACCCAAGCTCACCTTTAACCAAAGGAGAGACTGCCATTACCATTGTGCACACATGCACACTGGGGAAAAAAATGGAGTCAGCTCAGAAGTGTGGCTCCAAACCCTTGGGCCCTGACCCTGCACCAACCAAGACAGAGTCATATCTTTTCTGAGAGAAGCTCAACTCCTACAGACCTTTTGTTCCAGTCCCTAGCCCTAGCCCTCAATAGGGTGGAAAATTCCAGTGAGCCTAGGAGAAGCCCCAACTCACACCTGGCTCTGGCTTTAGTCCCTCAAATTCCAGCCCTATCTCTCACTAAGTCAGCAGCTGCCAGCACACCATGGGATGAGATGCAGCTCATGGTCACTTCAAAATTAGCTCCTACATCAAAGGCACTGGGCACATGTAGACGTCACAGGGACAATTCTACTCAAGGACATGCCTTCAAGACTAGGATAACTGACAGTTTCACCTAATTTTATAGAGACAAACAGAGAAAGTCAAACAAAATGAGAAGACAGAGGAATATGTTCCACATAAAAGGTAAGATAGAACCACAGGAAAAAAAAAAAAAACTAACAAAATTGAGATAACTAATTTACCTAATAAAGAGTCCAAAGAAATTGTAGTAAAAATGCTTACTAGACTCAAGAAAAGAATAGAGGAATGCAGTGAAAACATTAACAAAGAACTAGAAAATATAAAAAAAAGAACTAATCAGAGCTGAAGAATACAATAACTGCAATAGAAAATACACTAGAAAGTATTAACAGCAGATTCGGTGATACAGAAGAACACATAAATGAACTGGAAGATAGACTAGTGGAAATCACCCAATCAGGACAGCAAAACAAAACAAAACAAAAAATTAATAAGCATAGTTTAAGGGGTCTCTGAGACAACATGAAGCATATTAACATTTGCATTATAGTGGTTCCAAAAGGATAAGAGAGAGAGAAAGAGGCAGAAAATGTATTGAAAAAATTATGGATGAATACTTCTCTAATATGTGAAGGACACAGATATCCAGGTCCAGGAAGCACAGAGACCCAATCAAGAGGAATTTGAAGAGACACCCACCAAGACACATCACAATTCAAATAGCAAATGTTAAAGATAAAGACAAAATTTTAAAGGCAGCAAGAGGAAAACAAATAATCCCATACAAGGGATTCCCCAAAAGGCTATAAGCTGATTTTTTAGCAAAAACTTTGCAGTCCAGAAGGGAGAGTCAGAATATATTTAAACTGCTGAAAGGAAAAAAAAAAAAAAAAGTACAACCTAGGATACTCTATTCAGCAAGGTTATAATGCAGAATTGGAGAAGAGATAATTTTCCAGACAAGCAAAAACTGAAAGAGTTCATCAATACTAGACCAATCTTACAATGTTAAAGGATCTTCCCTAACCAAAAATTTAAGGCTATAACAATAAATAAGAAAATATATGAAAGGAAAAATCCCACTGGTAAAGGCAAACATACAGTAAAGCCAGTGGATCAATTGCTTACATTAATTTGAATGATAAAAGAGAAAATTGTAAAATTAACTATAACTATAGTAAGCAATTAAGGGATAGACATGAAAAATATAAAATGTGACGTCAAAAACATAAAACTTGCGGGAGGGGGTAAAATGTAGACATTTTAGAGTGTGTTTGAACTTAAATGACTATCAGGTTAAAACAAGTAGATATAGTTATAGGACATTATATATGAAAATCATAGTAACCACAAAGTAAAATCCAACATTAGATAAACAAAATATAGAAGGAAATGAACACAAGAATACTAATAAAGAAAATCATCAAACCACAAGGAAAGAAGAGAAAAAAGAAGAGAGAAAAAAATAGAGAACTATAAAAACAACCAGAAAACAAGGAAAACACAGCAATAAATACATACTTATCAATAATCACTTTATATGTCAATGGAATAAATGCTCCAATGAAAAGACATAGGGTGGTTGATTGGATTAAAAAATGAGACACATCTATATACTGCTTAAAAGAGGCTACCATGAGAGCTAAAAAAACACACAGTCTGAAAGTGAGGGGATGGGAAATGATATTTCATGCAAATGGAAACAACAAGAAAGCAAGTATACTAATCCTCATATCAGAAAAAATAGACTTGAAAGGAAAGTCTATAACAAAAAGCAAAGAAAGGCATTACATAATGATAAAGGGATCAATATAAGAAGAAGATACAAAACTCGTAAATATATATGCACCTAATATAGGGGTCCCTAAATATATAAAGCAAATATTAACACACATAAAGTGAGAAATTGATAGTGATACAATAATAGTAGGAGACTTTAACATCCCACTTATATCAAAGCAGAAATCAGAAAATACCTTGAGACAAATGAAAATAAAATCACAAATTTCCTAAATCTATGGGATGTTGCAAAAACATTTCTAAGAGGAAAGTTTATAGTGATAGAGGCCTACCTCAAGAAACAAGAAAAATTTCAAACAACCTAACTTTCCATCTAAAGGAATTAGAAAAAGTAGAACAAACAAGGTACAAAGTTAGCAGAAGGAAGGAAATAATAAATATCAGAGCATAAATAAATAAAAGAGACAAAAACAACAATAAAAAGATCAATGAAACTAAAAGCTGAATCTTTAAAAGATAAACAAAATGGATAAACCTTTAGCCAGACACACTAACAAAAAAAAAGACAGTCCAAATAAACAAAATTAGAAATGAAAGAGTATGCTACAGCCAATATCATATAAATACAAAAAACCATAATAGAATACTACTAACAGTTATATGTCAACAAATTAGACAACCTAAAAGAAATGGATAAATTCCTAGAAACATACACTCTTCCAAGACTGAATCAGGAAAAAATAGAAAAACAGACTGATTACTAGTATTGAATTGAATCTGTAATCAAAAAACTCCCTACAAAGAAAAGCAAAGGATTGGACAGTTTCACCAGGAAATTCTACCAAACATGTAGTGAAGCATTAACACCTATCTTTATCAACTTATTCAAAAATAAAAAAAAAAAATGAGGAGAAGGGAACACTTCCAAATTCATTTTACAAGGCTAACATTATCTTCATTCCAGAACCAGACAGAGACACTACAGAAAAAAAAACAAAATTACAGGCTAAAACCCAGATGAACATAGATGTAAATATCCTCAAAAAAATGTAAGCAAACCAAATTCAACAATACATAAAAAAAGAATCATACATCATGAACAGTGGAATTTATCCCAGGGATGTAAGGATGGCTCAAAATTCACAAATCAGTGTGACACACTACATTAACGAAATGATAAAAATCACATGATTAACTCAATAGACATGGAAAAAACATTCAACAAACATCAACATCCATTCTTAAGAACTCTGACAACATGAGTATTGAGGGAACATACCTCAATATAATAAAAACCATTGATGACGAACTCACAGCTAACATCACATTCAATGGGGAAAAGCTGAAAGTTTTTCCTCTAAGATTGGGAGCAGTATTAGGATGCCCACTCTTGCCATTTCTATTTAACATAGTATTGGAAGTCCTGGTCACAAAAATCAGACTAGAAAAATAAACAAAAGCATCTAAATTGGAAGGAAAGAAGTAAAACTGTCAGTATTTGCAGATGCCATGATATGGTATATAGAAAACCCTACAGACTCTACTAAAAAACTGTTAGAACTAATAAATTAATTCAGTAAAATTGCAGGATAGAATATTAATATACAGAAATCTGTTGCATTTCTGTACACCAATAATGAACCATCAAATAGAGAATTATCAAGAAAGCAGCCCCATTTATAATTACATCAAAAGTAATAAAATAATTAGGAATAAATTTAAGCAAGGTGGTGAAAGACTATCTGGAATTTGTAAGAACTTGAAGAAGGAAATTGAAGACACTACAAATAAATGAGAAGATAACCTGTGTTCATGGATTGGAAAAATTAATACTGTCAAAATGTCCATACCAACAAAAGCAATCTACAGTTTTAATGCAATCCCTATCAAAATACCCATAACATTTTTCACAGAACTAGAACAAATAATTCTAAAATTTGTATGGAACCACAAGGTACCCCAAATAAACAAAGCAACTTGAGAAAAAAGAATAAAAGTGGAGGTATCAGGATCCCTGCCTGTATACTATACTACAAAGCTACAGTAATCAAAACAATATGGTCCTGGCACAAAAACAGACAGATAGATCAATGGAACAGAACAGAGTCCAAAATAATTCCACTCACATATGGTCAGTTAATCTATGACAAAGGAGGCAATAATATTGAATGGGGAAATAGTCTCTTCAATAATTGGTAATGGAAAAACTGGATGGTTACATGTAAAAGAATAAAACTAGAACATTTTCTCACACAGTATGCAAAAATAAACTCAAAATGGATTGAAGACCTAAATTTAATACCTGAAACCATGAAACTCCTAGAAGAAAACACAGGCAGTATGCTCTTTGACATAGGTCTAAGCACTATTCTTTTTGGATCTGTCTCCTCAGGCAAGGGGAAAAAAAGCAAAAATAATCAAATGGGACCTAATCAAACTTAAAAGCTTTGGCACAGTGAAGGAAACTATCAACAAAATGAAAAGCAAAAATAATCAAATGAGACCTAATCAAACTTAAAACTTTGGCACAGTGAAGGAAACTATCAACGAAATGAAAAGTTAACCTACTGAATGGAAGAAGATATTTTCAATAATATGTCTGTTAAGGGGTTAGTATCCAAAGTATACAAAGAACTTATACAACTCAATATCAAAAAAAAAAAAAACTGATTAAAAAATGAGCAGAAGGGGCTTCCCTGGTAGCGCAGTGGTTGAGAGTCAGCCTGCCGATGAAGGGGACACGGGTTCGTGCCCCGGTCCGGGAAGATCCCACATGCCGCGGAGCGGCTGGGCCCGTGAGCCATGGCCGCTGAGCCTGCGCGTCCGGAGCCTGTGCTCCGCAACGGGAGAGGCCACAGCAGTGAGAGGCCCGCGTACCGCAACAAAAAACAAAACAAAACAAAACAAAACAAAACAAAACAAAACAAAACAAAAATGAGCAGAGGACCTTAATAGACATTTTTCCAAAGGAGACATACAGATGGCCAACTAATCATCAGGAGAAAGACAATTTAAAACCACAATGAGATATCACCTCACACTTGTGAGACTGGCTATTACTAAAAGGACAACAAATAACAAATGTTGTCCAGGATATGGAGAAAAATGAACCCTCATACACTGTTGGTAGAAATGTAATGCTGTTATAATTACTATGGAAAACATTATGGAGAGTTCTCAAAAAGTTAAAAATAAGACTACCATATGATCCAGCATTTCCAATTCTGGGTATTTATCCAAAGAAAATAAAGACACTAATTAGAAAAGATGTATGCACCCCAATATTCACAGCAGCATTAATTACAATAGACAAGATATGGAAACAACCTAAGTACCCACAGACAGATGAATGGGTAAAGAAGATATGGGGTGTGTGTGTGTGTGTGTGTGTGTGTGTGTGTGTGTACAATGGTATATATATACAATGGTATATATATATACAATGTAATACTACACAGCCATAGAAAAAGAATGAAATTTTTCCACTTGTGACAACATGGATGGATCTGAACTGTATTATGTTAGTGAAATTTCAGACATAGAACACAAATACTGTTTGTTTTCATTTACATGTGGAATCTAAAATTAAAACATATGAATGAATATAACAAAACAGAAACAGAGTTATAGGTATAGAGAAGAAACTACTGGTTACCAGAGGGGAGAGTAGAGGGGGAAGCAGCAAGATAAGGGAAGGGGATTAAGACAAATTACTAGTTATAAAATAAATAAATTACAAGAACATAAGGTACAACACGGGGAATATAGCCAATATTTTATAACTTTATATGGAATATAATATACTATAAAAGTATTGAATTTTTATGTTGTATACCTAAAACTAATATGATATTGTAAAGTCATCTATACTTTAATAAAAAAAATAAATAAATAAAGCAAATCAGTCCATATTTGGGGATAAATGAGTATTAGTCTGTAATACTGTCACTGTAAAAAAAAATTCTGTCAATCTCTTATTTCTTCTCATATAAATGCTTTGCCCTTAGATATGTAAATATGCTAAACTCCTGGATCAAGGTTATGAGGAAATTTGAATTTACCTTAGCAATTTAAATAATTATTTAGGTGACAAACATTAACAAATATCAAAGTTCAATGCTTTATCTATTCCTCAGAAATTTGCTAACAATATTTTAATTCTTAATCTCCAGTACACTAACTCCAAAGTTCTGAGAACCACACTTTTATGAAGAAATAAATCTTAGTATCTTGATGAATAATTAAGGCTTACTAGTTACTAGAATTTTTATCAACTGATGATGTTAAGTAATTTTGCAAGGTTAATGAATTTTAATTTGAATGTCATTTGTTACTGCCTGCTTTTTCCTATTTGCTGCAGGAAACCCAATCTATAATATTAAAGCTCAGTGTGGGGCAAAGACACAATGACCTGCGGGTAATTGCAGGTTGATAATGTTATAAAATAGTTGGTCCAGAAGCAATCTGGCCTGGTTAATCTGGCATGGGACCATAGTGAAATGCCACAAAGATTACTGCATAATATGACTCAGAATTTGAATAACAGTAGCCACCTTAAGTGATAGAATAATGAGGTTATGTTTACCCAAGTGATAGCAGTATAGATATTGAACCACTTAACAGCATTCATCTCAGGCAAATTAATTAGCTTAGACTTCTCCAAAGTCACTTAGCAAAGATTGCAAATCATTGGAGAAACCAGTTAAAGCCATAATAAAGGAGCCCATGTTGATCAGTTTGACCATATATTATGGACTACAGAGACTCCCAAGCACTCGTTTTTTATGCATAGACACAATAATTTAAGGTGGAATCATGACCAGAATGGAAAAAGAGACATTATTATGATAATAGACAAAAATTTAAAAGGTTTTCTGTGTGGGATGGGTGGATGAAATAAAATATTAACAACTGACCGTCTTGTGAGTGGAGTAGGAGAGTGGTTTGTAATTTTCTTGCAATTTTTGTGTACATCTGAAATTATTTTATAATGAATATTTTTTTAATCCCAAAGAATAAAAAATTCAAACACTAAATAATAGTAATAAGTAGTTTAATAACCAAACCTGTCATAATAATTTTCTTTTCAATAGAATCAACCTTAAAATCAAAGAATGGATAGGAGCATAAAGATATATTTGTGTTTATTATTGACCAAGTAACTCTCTGTGAATAAAATAATGAATACATAATAATACAAATAGGAATAATGCATTTGGAATATTTAAGAAGCAGGTCTTGATATAGTTTTATTTTGAAAATAGAACCTAAGGCTCACATTGTACAATCAAAGCAGTGCTTGACACAATAATGTCTATTTTTTTTAACAACTTTATTGGAGTATAATTGCTTTACAACGGTGTGTTAGTTTCTGCTTTATAACAGAGTGAATCAGCTATACATATTTTAATAGTCAGAAGCAAAAATTTTGCTGAACCCTGATAGTCAGTTATCAGGGGCTGCTTCAAATGGTAGTGTCAAGGTTCCCATAACCAAGGGAGAGGGGAAGACCCAGTGAACAAACACTTTCTAAGGCTCTGCTTAAGTTAGGATTGCAGCTGTCTCATGGGCAAAAGCATTCACTTAGTCAACTTCAAAAAGAAGTGTGGCCTGTTGAGAGTTATTACTGCAATATTCCACCACGAGTGGGCATTGCCAATCAGCTCTCCAAATTTCTTGTAATAATGTACTTCCTGGTAAATATTAAAAAAGAATTTCTCTTGTTCTCTTGTTCTTGCTCCTCGTCCTCTCCATTATTTGGTATTTCAGACTGAAAAAGTTTTGCTTATATGTATAAAATTGTATCTTATTGGGATTTTCTTTTGCATTTTCCCAAATACTAGGTAATTTGAATATTTTTATTGATCAATAAATGTTTATTCATAATTTGTATCATCTGTTTTGTATACCTTTTGTTCATATCTTTAGTTTTATATTGGCTTTTAAAAAATTTAGCATTTATCTAACTGATTTGTAGAAAACATATATATATTTTGGTATTAATTATCTATTATAAATGTTCTAAATAACTTATTTCTATTTTTCATGTCTTTTCATGTTTAACAGGGTATTTTGATATAGATAAGTTTATAATTGTTATGAAGAAAAAGGTACCAATCTTGTGTTTTCTTTAAGAAATTATTTCCTGTCCCAAGACATAAAAATATTCTCCCATAATTACCTATGACATTTTAAAGTTTTCATTTTCATGTTTAGATCTTTAATATAACAAGAATACATTTTTGTAAAGCATTTGTATAGGTATCCCTTTTTTTTTCCATTGGATAAAAAAATGAACAAACATAAATTGAAGATTCTATTACACTTACATTGATACAAAATTCCAATTTTGTCAAATATACCTTTTTTGCACAACTAAGTCTACATTAATTCTATTCTGTTCTAGTCATTTATGTTTTCTCTCTGCATCAATACTTACAGGCTATCATCTAAATTACAATAACTTTATAATATTTCTGATAAGAACAGCCCCCTTATCTTACTATTTTTCCTCAGAATTTGCCTGTCAATTTTGTTGACCTGTGGTAACTTTTGGTGATACACATATACACACACATACACACATATATGCATAGACACAAACAAATGATTTATTGAACGTTCCGGTTGGGATTGTTATTAGCATTGAAATGACTTATGGTTTATGGCTTAATTTAGAAACCATATACAGTTGACCCTTGAACAACAAGGATTCGAACTACAAAGGTCCACTTGTATGTAGATTTTTTTTCACTAAACATGCACTACAATACTACATGATCTATGTTTGGTTGAATTCAACTGTGAATTTACAAGCAGATTTTCAACTACAGGGGGGTTGGCACCCCTAACCCCTGTGTTATTCTGAGTTCAACTCTACATACTTCTGATATTGAATCTTTCAGCGCATGAACATTGTTGTATCTGCTATTTGTATAGAAACTCTTTAATGTCTTTTAACAAGGTTTTATAATTTTCTCCAATTGGGTGTCATACTTTCTTCCTGAGACTTTATCAACTAGAATCTTGCTCAATTTTAATAAATAATTTATGTATATTTTAGAAGAATGTATATATATATATATATATATATATAATCTTATAGGTGCAGGATTCCATGTGTATTTATTTGATCAAATGTTTTATGTGCCATTTACCTCTTCACTTTTTTTTTTTTTTTTTCGTGGTATGCGGGCCTCTCACTGTTGTGGCTTCTCCTGTTGTGGAGCACAGGCTCCGGACGCACAGGCTTAGTGACCATGGCTCACAGGCCCAGCCACTCTACGACATATGGGATCTTCCCGGACCGGGGCACGAACCCGTGTCCCCTGCATCGGCAGGCAGACTCCCAACCACTGCACCACCAGGGAAGCCCTGCTTCTTGTTTCCTGAGTTAGGATGGTATTGCTAACAAATTCCCTCTTAGAACTGCTTTTGCTTCATCCCATAGGTTTTGGATCACCAGGTTTTCATTATCATTTCTTGTTAAGTATTTTTTTTTGATCTCCTCTTTGAATTCTTCAGTGATATCTTGGTTATTTATTAGGGTATTGTTTAGCCTCCATGTGTTTGTATTTTTCACAGATTTTTTCCTGTAATTGATACCTAATCTCATAACGTTGTGATCAGAGAAGATACTTGAAACAATTTCAATTTTATTAAATTCATCAAGGCTTGATTTTTGACCCAAGATATGATCTGTCCTGAAGAATATTCCATGCACACCTGAGAAGAAAGTGTATTCTGTTGTTTTGGATGGGATGTCCTATAAGTATCAATTAAGGCCATCTTGTTTAATGTATCATTTAAAGTTTCTGTTTACTTATTTATTTTCGTTTTGGATGATCTGTCCATTGGTGAAAGTAGGGTGTTAAAATCCCCTACTGTGATTGTGTTACTCTCCATTTCCCCTTTTATGGCTCTTAGCATTTACCTTAAGTATTGAGGTGCTCCTATGTTGGGTGCATAAATATTTACAATTGTTTTATCTTCTTCTTGGATCAAGCCCTTGATCATTATGTAGTGTCCTTCTTTGTGTCTTGTAATATTCTTTATTTTAAAGTCTATTTTGTCTGATATGAGAATTGCTACTCCAGCTCTCTTTTGATTTCCATTTGCATGGAAAATCTTTTTCCATCCCTCACTTTCAGTCTGTATGTGTCACTATGTCTGAAGTGGATATCTTGTAGACAGCATACATATGAGTCTTGTTTTTGTGTCCATTCAGCCAGTCTATGTCTTTTGGTTGGAACATTTAATCCATTTACATTTAAGGTAGTTATTGATATGTGTGTTCCTATTACCATTTTCTTAGTTCTTTTGGGTTTGTTATTGTAGGTCTTTTCCTTCTCTTGTGTTTTCTGCCTAGAGAATTTCCTTTAGCATTTGCTGTAAATCTGGTTTGGTGGTGCTGAATTCTCTTAGCCTTTGCTTGTCTGTAAAGATTTCAATTTCTCTGTCGAATCTGAATGAGATCCTTGCTGGATAGAGTAATCTTGCTTGTACGTTCTTTTCCTTTCATCACTTTAAATATGTCCTGCCACAGCCTTCTGGCTTGCACAGTTTCTGCCGAATGATCAGCTTTTAACCTTATGGGGATTCCCTTGTATTTTATTTGTTGGTTTTCCCTTGCTGCTTTTAATATTTTTTCTTTGTATTTAATTTTTTTTAGTTTGATTAATTTGTGTCTTGGCATGTTTCTCCTTGGATTTATCCTGTATGGGACTCTCTGCGCTTCCTGAAGTTGATTATTTCCTTTCCCATATTAGGCAAGTTTTCAGCTATAGTCTCTCCAAATATTTTCTCAGTCCCTTTCTTTTTCTCTTCTTCTTCTGGGACCCCCATAATACGAATGTTGGTGCATTTAATGTTGTCCCAGAAGTCTCTGAGACTGTCCTCAATTCTTTTCATTCTTTTTTCTTTATTTGCTCTGCAGTAGTTATCTCCACTATTTTATCTTCCAGGTCACTTATCCGTTCTTCTCCCTCAATTATTCTGCTATTGATTCCTTCTAGAGAATTTTTAATCTCATTTATTGTGTTGTTCATCATTGTTTCTTTGCTCCTTTTTTCTTCTATTTCCTTGTTAAACCTTCCTTGTATCTTCTCCATTTCCATTCTTTCTTGTATCTTCTCCATTTCCATTCTCTATTTCCAAGATTTTGGATCATCTTTACTATCATTACTCTGAATTATTTTTCAGGTAGACTGCTTATTTCCTCTTCATTTGTTTGGTCTGGTGGGTTTTTACCTTGCTCCTTCATTTGCTGTGTATTTCTCGGTCTTCCCATTTTCCTTAACTTACTGTGTTTGCAGTCTCCTTTTCATAGGCTGCAGGTTCATAGTTCCCATTGTTTTCGGTGTCTGCCCCTTGTGGGTAAGGTTGGTTCAGTGGACTGTGTAGGCTTCCTGGTGTAGGGGAATGGTGCCTGTGTTCTTGTGGATGAAGCTGGATCTTGTTTTTCTGGTGGGTAGGACTGCATCTGTGGTGTGTTTGGGGGTTTCTGTGACCTTATTATGACTTTAGGTAGCCTCCCTACTAATGGCTGGGGTTGTGTTCCTGTCTTGCTAGTTGTTTGGCATAGGGTCCAGCACTGTAGCTTGCTGGTCGTTGAGTGGAGCTGGGTCTTCACGTTGAGATGGAAATCTCTGAGACAACTTTCGCTGTTTGATGTTATGTGGGGCAAGGAGGTCTCTGGTTGACCAATGTCCTGATCTTGGCCTTCCCACCTCAGAGACTCAGGCCTGACACCCAGCTGGAGCACCAAGACTCTGTCAGCCACCTGGCTCAGAATAAAAGGGAGAAAAAAAAAAAGAAAGAAAACATAAAATAAAAGACAGTTATTAAAATTAAAAAGTAATTAAAAAAAAAAGACAGAGCAACCAAACCAAAAAACAAATCCACCAATGATAACAAGTGCTAAAAGCTTTACTAAAAAAAAAAAAAAAAAGGGTAGACAGAACCCTAAGACAAATGGTAAAAGGAAAGCTATAAAGACAAAATCACACAAAGAAGCATACACATACACACTCACAAAAGGAGAAAAAGGAAAAAAAAATATATATATATATAATTAAAAGGAAGAGATCCTCTGTGTGGGAATCTCTCTACTTTGCCCTCTGCACTCTTGTTGCTGCACTCTCCTCTGTGGCTCCAAAGCTTCCCCCCACCCACCTGCTCTCTCCACCTATGAACAGGCTTCCTACTGTGTGGAAGCTTTTCCTCCTTTACAGCTCCCTCCCGGAGGGGAAGATCCTGTCCCTATTCTTTTGTTTCTATTTTTTGTTTTTTCTTTTGCCCTACCCAGGTATATGGGGAGTTTCTTGCCTTTTGGGAAGTCAGAGGTTTTCTGCCAGCATTCAGTAGGTGTTCTGTAGGAGCTGTTCCACATATAGATGTATTTTTGATATATTTGTGGGGAGAAAGATGATCTCCACATCTTGCTCCTCCAGCCATCTTGAAGCTATCCCTATTTATGCCATTATAATCCAGATGTCTCTTAACTATTCTTTCCCAACTCCCTGTCTTTTTGGTGCTGAATTTATGTAAAATTTTGTGTACAACTTTATATATTTCTTCAACTGGACTAGTTTTCTTTTTGGTTGTGAAATGATCTATTTTTATGCAAATTAACTTTTGTTAACTATGTTTTATGTAAAATAGCTATGACTTTCAATTATACTATTAGCAAATCCTTGAAGTTCTATTTTCTTTTCAAGTATGAGGAGTTTTTTGACAGTAGTATATTCTTTTCTCAAAGTTTTTCTAACATTTTGCTTTCTTGAACAAATTATTTTATTTTCTTTATTTTAAAATTCAAATATCCAAAAATACTGGAATCTACTTCTGGTGTTCATTGTCTCTGTTGACTCTTCACTGTTGGCTTATTTTCCCACATTTGAAATCTTGATTGTGCAATTAAGTAAGTAGACTTTTATCTGCAGGAAGTCTGAGAGGCTTTGTTGAGGATGTTTCTTAACAAAGAGATTTTTTTGGTTTTATTTTGGTTCTGCTATATGCCCTCAAACCCTACTCACTTTCAGTTAATAAATACCTGAAATTCATTGTCAGCCTGGAGTTTTCTGACAGGCTGGTAGTTCTAAATACTTGTAAGGACTATGAATTTCAATAGACAAGAGAAACTTGATTCTTACCTACAAGCCAGGCAACATAGTTAGGGTTTCTTCTAGTTCTCCTTTCACTTCATGTGGATTTTTTCTAGTCCATACTTCTCCCGAGAGTGTGGCCCCTCAAAACTCTAAATGAATGTGTAGGCTTCAGATCCACTTTCTTATCTTACTCTGGCTTAAAATAACTTAGCCTTCTTTAAAATCAAGTCTCTGATTATTTAGAAAAATTGGAACTCTTATCTCCTGCTTTATGTCTATTGTATATTATAAAGTTTATATATGTTTATATATGTATTTCTTGTGTATGTCATATTGTATATATACACATTTCTTTTACTTTTCATAATCCCATGTGTATGGGTCTTTTCAGAATTGAAAATGTCTCATTTTGCTATAAATAACTTTTATTTACTATTCAAAGATACCTTTATGAAAATCACATTCTATCTTAGGAAAAGCAGAACTTGCTATGTAGAGAGTGGTACTTCCATTATTTACAGCCAGTGATGACATGCAAAGGCAAATCAATGTAAATAAACACATCCCCCCAATAATACAATATTTTTTATTTGTATAGAATTGATTTAGTAGTTAGATAGAAAACATATGTACTGTTGAATTAAATATATTTTTTAAATACATTCTCCTAGATTTAACTAGAATTAAGACAAATTTTGAAATATATTTTCTACATATTTTCACATTTTAGGATACAGTATGTTTACATTTTTTATTAAAATTACTGTCATGCGTCATTTATTTCCAATAAATGCTCAAAGATAAATAAGGGAAAGAACTTTCATCAGAAAACTGTATACATATTGTTTTAAAACAGAAACATAAGGTCCCAAATGGAGTAACATGTGCTAAGCCCCAGGTCAGCAAACCAAGACTTAATAAAATACCTAACCTAACTGCAGTTTTAGCCCTTCCCAGGAATGTGACTTTTAACCAGTCAGTCTGGAATTTCCTGGCCAGCACTAGTGAGTCAATCTGCCACATAGACCCCTGTCTTCCCCCAAAGGAAGGTGACCTTGCCTGAAATAATCCTTTCTATTGTTACTGACTTCCTTGTTCCACCCTCTCTCTGCTATTGAAAAACTTCCATTTTCCATGCTTCTTTCTATTTGCCAGATGGGATGCCACCAGATTCATGAACTGTTGAATAAAGAAAATTTGATCTTTAGTTAAATTTTGTTTTTTCACAGTATAATAGCTTTAAATTGTCCATTTAAAATGATAAAACAAGAACCAAAAGTGTTTCCAATTCAAATTTTAATAATATATTAAAATATATTAGGTCTGCATAGTTAAGTTAAAAGCTGCCTAAGTGAAAATACTTACTTTGAAATGTTAACAACAAATATTAACAATTTTCAACACTATTACCATATCCTCCAGTTTTAATTCCTCATTATCTCTTTTTTAGAAAAAACTTCCTATTTACAAGGTTAGGTAAAATGATAAATTTGTGTAGTGGTTTCAAAGCAATAATAATTATGCCAGTATTAGCACTTCATGAAATTTGTAAATCTTTAATAGCATGCAGAGCCACATATAAAAGTTACTAAAATGCACTAAATGTGCATTTTAGTTGCAGATTTTAAAAAATACATTCTAGTGTTATTTCAATATAAACTGACTTAGCCCATGCTACAAGCCCTGTCCCATAAGCCAAAATTTATTTTTAATACTTTTTCCTTGAGTATATTGATTCCCAGGTACTTGCTTAGCGATATGATTCCGTAATGATTTGGTCTCAAAACCATGCAAGCTTCAAAATTCTCTGAGATTCATTAACCTCTTATCTCCAGACTGATGCACCATTGGCATCTGAACATGGCTTAAGGCAATTTCTATGCAGACTAAGTAATGCAGAGAGTGAGGCAATTATTCCTGTTAGTTATCTACATTGATTAAATTCACCTTCAAGCTGCTCTTGTCTCCAAATCATTTGATGAACAATGTACACAGGTAAAGGATCCAGTTAAAATTGTAATTCCCTCAATTCCCTAGGTAATACATTTTTTCCTTCATAGGAAGAGAACTCATCTGAAAGATCAAGGCTGGAAATGAGTAAAAGCCTGTCTTTCATGTAATTCAGTGATTCTCGGCTTTCACGTGCATCAGAATCATCTAGAGAGCTTGTTAAAGGAGAGATTGCTGGGCTCCACTCCTGGAATTCCTGATTAAGTATGTCTATGATGGGGACTGAAAATTTGTGTTTCTAATAAGATCCCAGGTGATGATGGTGTCCCCAGGTGTTTTAGGCACCACAGTTTAAGAACAGTTGACCTGTGCTACTACTGGAGAATTCATCATTTATTTATTAAGTTGCTGACCTACATACCTATTTTATTTCTCCAACTGTGTCTGATAAACTATTGACTGAAATAATCACTTGACTTTAAAATAGTTTAAGACATTTTTTAGAATGTTGAATCAGTTCTATTCAATAGATTCCCCATTAAAAAAAAATGTAATATAAGCCAAAGCTGTTTAAGAAACTCTGCAGGACAGCTTTTATGAATCAATTAAGTAGACAGATCATCATATTAACACTTTCATGTGTCTTCTTGACAGAAGTAATTGACCACCATGGTCTGCTTAAGAAGAGGAAAGCTGACTCTTGTAAATAGGCAATGACATATCTATATATGTGAAAAGAGGCTGAGGGCAAAGTAAAGGGCACATCTAACCAAAAAGATGTATTTTATGTTACATCAAAGAACATTCTAGGTTTCATTATTTCTGGGTCTGCTCAGATTTCTTCCAATTTGAAGTTGCCGTATAAAATACAGAATGCCCAGCTAATTGAATTTCAAATAAATAAGTATTTTTTAACATAAATATATACCAAATATTACATGAGGCATAATTTACTAGAAATTATTAGTTATTTATATGAACACTAAATTTAATTGGATGTTTTTATTTACTAAATCTGGCAACCATATTCTACTTGGACTTCCTCATACGAACGGTTGGCAGGAGCAGTGTGGGTATATATATCTAGTTATGAGTAAGTGTTTCCCTCCTCCCAAATATATCATTGTATGATGCAGTGTTTTTCAGTGAAATAAAACTCTTTTGAGTATTGACACCTTACACATTTGCTAGAGAACCTGAGGAAGAAAAGCTCCAAAAGGGAAAAAGTTACTAACCAACCTCCTGAAACACTTGTGTGGTTAGAAAAGTCAAAACTAGCAAGAAAATCTGGAAAGCCAGGCATGTATACATCTGCCAGAGTAGGAATGTAAAAGAAAACTAGTGGAGAAGCTTATGGAAAGCTCTTGTCTCTGCCTTTGGAGGTGAGCCTTTGGGAACCAATGATATTATGGCCAATTGGTGATTAGACATATAGGATAAAGATAAAAAGGTAAAAGAGCAAAGTTGGAATTGGAGATGGAGTTTTAAGAATGCTGCCCTATATTGCTCTTATTATCAGCCACTGTTATAAGTTGTTAAATTGTAAGCCTCCAATTAGTAAGGAGATCAGCTTAACTGAGTCCTCACAATTGTGTCTTGGATTGTTATTTCAAAACACTGAAGATTTTTAGCTTTATCTACATAAATAAGTTTGAATCAAAGTCAATAGGAAAAATAGAGAACAAAGACAGAGGCAACTGGTTTCTTGAAAAAGGTGGGGAGGGCGCTTAATTTGTGTGTGTGTGTGTGTGTGTGTGTGTGTGTCTGTGTCTGTGTCTGTGTCTGTGTCTGTGTGCATGCTATCTTAACCTGTACTTTCTTATGGAAACAAGAGTAGAAGAAACTGAGGTGAAGATATTTAACTTCCTCATTGGCAGATGTTTACTGTTGGTGAAAGTAAGAGTCCCTTTGCAACTTCCACTTCTCCTAACCCTTCCATCTTGACATAATGCCAAATTAATATTCTACATATAAGAACATAAAATAGGCTATAGTCTATTGAAAATTTTCATTAAATTGACTAATCAATCCAAACAACCATTAAAGTCAGGCAACTAGTTTGGACTTCCCTGCTGTTTGAGCAGCCTAGATGCTCTGCCATAGTAGACTAACCCAACACAGCACTGGTTGTGTTCATTCTGAGTCTGCAATGTAGTCCTTTCAATTTACTCTATCAAGTAGAAAACTCAGTCAAATAGTAAACTACTTCATAGTTAAATTATAATCAAAAATCATCTGAACAACTTAATCCTCTACATTTTTTTACTTTTTACTATATATTTAAAATTTTTTCCTAACTAAAATTCATAGATTTAGTACGTTTTTAAAAACATCTAGTAGTTTTATCTTGTACAAGTGCACAGAATATATGTCAGTTTAAGAAATGCTAAGACTGTTAAGATGATAAGAACAGCAAGTACTTATGTTTACTGAGTTTCAAACTGTACACTTCTAAACAGTTTTGCATATATATATATATATATATATATATATATATATATATATATATAATCAGATGCCAGTTTCTCAGAATAAGAAATGACTTATTTCATGGGTGGAGCCTTTAGCACTGCATAATGTGAATCACTTGATGCTTCAATGATACAGAGCGTGTCTTTAATTATATCACTTAGTGTAGAAAGAGCATGCTTACAAAATAGTCTCTTTATTAGTGTTGCTCCATGACTTTCTATATAAACTGAAAGTTTCTCTGGAATAAAACATCAGTTCTAAAATGTCTGCACCACCATTTTCTACCATAATGTGATCAAAGAAATGTCACAAGGTAGACTAATTTAGAAGATATTATGAAATTATTAACTTGTTACAATGTTTCTGAGGTTTATTTTATTGTCTCCACTTTTTCTTATACAAATAATTATACCATTTCACTATTTATTAGTGATAAGTTCATAAGTACGTTCTAACAGCATTTTTTCTGTAAAATTTATTAAGCAATTTATTAGTCTTTAAATCAATGTAGAATACAAAGAAAAGGATATATGTACCCTTTCCATAGTACATCATTCCTTTAAATATTTCCAGTCTATCTCAGATTGAATGATAAGGTATTAAAACAGCAACAATTCATTAAACAAGCTACTCTTATCTGTACACTTTTGCTATTGATTACCAGTAAAAGAATGACTCATTTTGGAGGTAGTAAACTTTGGTTACTTAGCAACAAAAGATTAAATTCAAAGATTTGAGGTAATGGAGAGGAGATAAACACAGGGGTATATGACTAAGCTTCATAAAATATTTGTTTGAAATAGAAAACTGCAAACTGCAGTGCATTCTACCAACTGTCCTGAAGCTCGTTGGTGGGAGTCACAATTTATCCCCTGCTTTCTCATTACCCCCAATTCATGGATCCCCACTAAAGTCCAGGAGCTCTTCTCTAGGCTGTTAGATGGGAAAGTGAAGATTTGTCTTCCTATATAGGTAGCTTCCTGAAGACTTATGCGTCACTGAGGAAAAACCCTAAATGGAAGAGTATTGTAAAACACATATGAGGCTTTTAACTTAATCCTGAAAACTATTAACTTTCTCCATCTTATACAATGAAAATTAATATAGCATTGTTTTTGTTTAAATAGCTCTAAATTGCTTTTGAAATATATATCTTCATTTATATATGTTGTATTCAGTTTGTAATGGGCAGATGTAAAGAATGTAAACAGTAGAAATATAATGATTAAATTACAATATTTAATAAGCTAATGTAAAAACAGTATTGAAACATAGAAGAGGTCATCTCTGTCCTAAGATCACAGATCTCCCTGAGGTTTTAACATCTTCCAAGAAAAGTTGCATCTTATAAACCTTAACATGTAAGCAGAAATGAAAGAAAGCATCTTTGAATAGTGTCTACATCTATCATATGTTCTAGCTTTATGTCAGTAGACTCGCTTGTATTAAAAAAAATATATATATACACACATATATATATATGTATATATATACCAGTGATTTGTTACTTAAACAAAATATACATGTAAGGAAAAGCTAATGACTTACGGCACACATTCGCCAATTTAAGACTTCCATATAATTTGGAGAAAAAAAAAAAAAGATACTCTGGAGGGAGTATCATAATAGCCACTATTAGTTTCTCTGCTTCCTATTAAACCTTCATTTTTTTTTTTTTTTTTTTCTTTTTTGCGGTACATGGGCCTCTCACTGATGTGGCCTCCCCTGCTGCAGAGCACAGGCTCTGGACGCGCAGGCTCGGCGGCCATGGCTCACAGGCCCAGCAGCTCCGTGGCATGTGGGATCCTCCCAGACCGGGGCACGAACCCGCGTCCCCTGCATAGGCAGGCGGACTCTCAACCGCTGCACCACCAGGGAAGCCCTAAACCTTCATTTTTAACAAAAGTAATGAAACAGAAAAATTAACAAATGGGTCTCCTTCAATGCTGATCTCAACAGAATTTTTTTTTTTAATTTACTTTGGAATACAGCCATAAATAAATGGCAGAAGTTTTGCTTTTTGTTTGTTTGCTTGTTGTTTTTCAATAAAAAAGAACCTAAGAGGGAAGGAAAGTCTTTGAATTATTTTAAGGGTCATTTTTCCAAAATGTTTTAAAATTAGAATAATCTAGTCACAGTTGATGTTCCTTTAGGAAATTTTCTTAAACTTACTTCTCTTTTCTATTTTATAAAATCATAGCATTGTTTTTGGTTAAATGAATCAATGTGTGGATACATATAGATATAGATATTTGCCCTCCAGGGTAGAGTTTGAGGCAGCACAGGTATATAGACAGAACTGGGTCAGTAGAAGTTTTGTAGCCTCTGTACATCCAGGCAGGAGGGCAAGGTTGACAATGCATTTGTAGGAAAGTGACTGGAATTTTCAAAATTATAAAGCCATAATTTTTACCCATAGAGCCATAGATGTATGTACAGGCAGTCAATGTAAGGTATCTTCTCCTTGGAGGAAATGAGTCTGAAGGACAATTCAAGCTAGAACAGCAACAACTTCCTGCCCCCTGCTGAAAGAACAGACCAGTCAGTGCTCTGAAGAATGGGAAGACCCAAGTGTGGAAGTCTTAGAAATTTTGGTCTGACTAGTCAAGTTGGCAGAGCCAATGATGCCAAAAGCTGCTCTCCAGGGGATGGTTGACAATCAAGACTTTATCACTGATAGTGGAACTACAATTAGCTGATTAATCAGTCCCTTCCTGAGAAATAAAGCCATGATATGACACTCTCAGTTTTATATTACTGATAACATTTGGACTGCATGGTGAACAGTAGGGAGAAGAGAATGAAAATATTTAGCAACACTTTTAAGTAAAGGTCATTTTATTTTGTTGTTTTAACTTTAATCTATTTGGAACTTTAAAATTAGCAGATTTCTTTCCAGGAAATACATAACAGTGTTGAATTTATAATTAGGGACATTTTATGTTGCTGGTGTTTTATTCTTGGAGAAACTCTACGTTGCCATTTACTCATTGCAACATTTCTAGTGGGTTTATTGGATAACACAGATAAGAGTTAAAAAAGAGTGAATTTTTCGAATACCTTTGGAATTAAATAAAATTATATTTTTTTTTCCCTAGCAGCAAAAGATAAAGTTCCCTTTGTTAGCAATATGGAAATATATGAAGAAGATGCAGTATTAGGTTTTAGAAGAGCTGCTGCAGGAGAGTAGAAGAACTGCCCTGCATGAAGCTCATTTCTGCTTGTCAGGGGCACACTGGCCTCAGAGGCAGTATACTTTACAGCAAAGACCAACAGACTAAGAGAACAAAACTGGAGAGGATGTTAGGAACCAAGAGTAGGTTGGAATGGTAGGTTCCACTCTTCAGGTAGAATTCTCCCTCTCATTCTTTTATTTATGGCTTTATAGTTAAGTAAGCCTGCTTCCTTCTACAATGTTCTGATAGCTTTCTCGAGTGATCATTAACTTACAGTGGTCTCCCAAAGTTCCCTAGGTTTCCCTCTCTATCTATAATCGCCTACTGGACTTCTATAACTACTTGTATAACTATCCTATACTATCTCTATCAGTTCCATTTTCAGTTACTCCATATTATGTGCTGTATATCTGTATTATATCAAGAATCACATTCATTTGGCATGGCACATTTTCATACCTGTCTTTATTTTGTGGCTGTAGTTGTTATAGTATTGGTCTCTATAACACAAATCAAAGGCCATAAACCAAAGCAGATATTCATAAATGTTATTCAACAAATAAATACATTTCCCTAAATTTTAACATTTCTTCCCTATGCAGCTTTTACTTTTAAGCGTTTTCAGCAGAGTCTAAAACTACTTCACAAAGGTCAAATCTCACTACCCCAAGCTCCCCTACAAATTAAAATAACAAAAGACAGATTAGGAGAAAAGACACATAATCTTTACTAGTATTTATGTGCACAGGAGTTCATAAAAAAAATTGAAGCTTATCAAAGCAGTTAGATCCTGGGGCTTATATACCCTGTTATATAACAGAGGTTTATATACCCTTTTAACAGAAGAAAGAAGATTTGGGCTTTAAGGGACAATAAATTGTGGGGAAGTGACCAGAAAGTATATGGGGGAACTAATGGAAGATAGGTCTATTTTAGTCAGGCCTGTTTATGCAAACTCATCTTCGTGACTCCCTGTCTTCAAAAATAAGAGTCACTCATCTCTCCCTGGTGAGGGTGGGTGTGTGGCACACCTTCCACAAAGGAAAATTTATGCCTTGCTTTTAGGCAGATATGGGGAGGGCAGAGAACTCTTCCTGTGTCTGTTGATTCTCAATTGCTTTCAGCTCAAAACAGTTCTTCTTCCTGAAACAGAGCAGGACCCTACGGTCCTTGACCCCATGTCCTCAGCCTGCCTTTTGTCTGTGGAAAAACTTTAGCTAAAGAATAAGTTTAATCAGAGAAGTGAGAAAATGCAGAAACAGAGGAAAACAGTCACAGGAGACCAAATAATAATAGTTTGGTCCTTAAGCAAAGTCAAGGACTTTTAGTTCCTTCTCAAGAGCTATAGATATTCTGAGCCATATCCTGTGAGCTGTCTTATAGATACTGAAACCTCCACCAGGTGGAAGAAGTTAACTGCATGATGACCAGACTGTAGCCATGACATAAGCTGCCACAATTCCAAGAATTGAACTCAAAGAAATGGAAACAGACTGACTCTGGAACTGAAGATTAACTGTACCTAAAACAATCAAGATGACGCTGGTCAGACCACCACACGACCAATTTCAAGATGACTGTCAGAGCTGACTGTATTGTTTCTGCATGTAGCCCCCTCCCTCTGTCTATAAAATTCTTGCACCCTGATTGCCAGCGGGAGGGAGTCGGCCTTTGGACAGGCGTCTGCCCTCCCCCCTGGTTGTCGGCCTCCAAAATAAAGCAACCTTTCCTTCCTAACAACACTTGTCTCTCGAGAACTGGCCTTTGAGCAGCTGGAGCTGGGTTCAGGAACATGCCTAAGTGGCATATTTTTGCATGGCACGTTCTGGACCCCTTCAACAGAGTTTTCTGATACTTGATGAGAGTCTGAAAGCCCCATATTAGGGGAACACAGGATAATGTTCTAAAGACTCTAAAGTCAAAGTAACTTTTTTCTCCTCCTAACACATACCTTAATTTCTCACTCTCCTCTTAAATCATCTTTGGCCATTTTCAAGTTTAGCAATTTTTTTTTTACTTTTCTTTATCATATGCTTTAGTCCAGTATTTGACACTATAGTTTTACTATTGTTATATTTTAAAGTAATTTAAATATGCCATTTCCACTTTGAGATCACATTAGCCCAGGTTCCCTTGAAAACTGATTCTGAGGGAAAAAAAAAAAAGCACAATGTATTATGTGTTTATACGCTAACACTTTAATGGGAGGGCAAACACAATGGGAAGAAGGAAAGAATGAAAAAGGGAAATGAGACAGAAGTGAGAAAAAGTCAATTAAAAAGGGACTTCACCTACCTGCTCATGACTTTGTGTGGCTGATTGCTCTCTCTCACAAATTACCTTCAGAGAAGATGTACAAGCTGCTGCAGCTCCAGTCCATCTTAGACTGGGGGAAGGAACAGAGGAAGGAAAAGACCATATTCTATACGTCACTGCTCTACCACAAGGCAGCAACCCTCATGCACTCCAATTATTGGGTTGGCCAAAAAGTTTATTCGGGCTTTTCCATAACATCTTATACCTTCCATACATCTTATATCAACTGGATTTCAAGACATCCACAATGGGCTTCCCTGGTGGTGCAGTGCTTGAGAGTCTGCCTGCCGATGCAGGGGACACGGGTTCATGCCCCAGGCCAGGAAGATCCCACATACAGCGGAGCGGCTGGGCCCGTGAGCCATGGCCGCTGAGCCTGCGCATCCAGAGCCTGTGCTCCACAACGGGAGAGGCCACCACAGTGAGAGGCCCGTGTACCGCAAAAAAATAACTACAATGCGGTATCACCTCACACGGGTCAGAATGGCCATCATTCAAAAATCTGCAAACAATAAATGCTGGAGAGGGTGTGGAGAAAAGGGAATCCTCTTGCACTGTTGGTGAGAATGTAAATTGATACAGCCACTATGAAGAACAGTATGGAGGTTCCTCAAAACACTAAAATAGAACTACCATATGACCCAGCAATCTCACTACTGGGCATATACCCTGAGAACACCATAATTCAAAAAGAGTCACAATGTTCTTTGCAGCTCTATTTACAATAGCCAGGACATGGAAGTAACCTAAGTGCCCATTGACAGATGAATGGATAAAGAAGGTGTGGCACATATATACAATGGAATATTACTCAGCCATAAAAAGAAATGAAATTGAGTTATTTGTAGTGAGGTGGATGGACCTAGAGTCTGTCATACAGAGTGAAGTAAGTCAGAAAGAGAAAAACAAATACCGTATGCTAACACATATATATATGGAATATAAAAACAAACAAACAAAAAATGGTTCTGAAGAACCTAGGGGCAGGACAGGAATAAAGACGTCAACGTAGAAAATGGACTTGAGGATACAGGGAGGGGGGAAGTGTAAGCTGGGACAAAGTGAGAGAGTGGCATGGACTTATATATACTACCAAATGTAAAATAGATAGCTAGTAGAAAGCAGCTGCATAGTACAGAGAGATCATCTCAGTGCTTTGTGACCACCTAGAAGGGTGGTATAGGGAGGGTGAGAGGGAGACACAAAAGCGAGGGGATATGTGGATATATGTATATGTACAGCTGATTCACTTTGTTATAAAAAAGAAAATAACACACCATTGTAAAGCAATTATACTCCAATAAAGACGTTAAAAAGAAAAAAAGAAAGAAAAACAAGTCAAATGGACCCTCAGCTTCAAATGAGTGTTCAGATACCTGTGCGTGTTACATCACATTGACTGTTTAATTTCAGTCATTTTGGGAGGACTTGTTTTTTAACTAATATGTTCATAATTTCCTTTTAATTTAGGAAATTTTAAATTAAATCACCAAATATTGTAGAACCCTAATCCATTAATAAGTAAAAAACGTTACACAGGAGATTTAATTTCTTTGCAGTATTAATAACTTTTATCCCATAAGCATTAATAGATTAATAAATTTTTTCAAACACCAAAACCCAAGAATGCTGCCTTTCAATCAATTTCTTTTGAAAGTTATAGTTCATGGAGCACGATGATTACCATTTTTCTGATAGTAGAAATATAAATGAATAAATAATTACCTACTTCAGCATTAAAATATAAAGTTATTCCCATGGAAACCTGACAATGTATAATTAGGGGAAAAACTGACTTCAGAAATTGTTGATGTGATATGCAATTACAATAATTATTTTTGTTTCATAAGTAGCTTATCATTTTAGGGCTATTGAGTACACAACATAAAATTCTCACATTATTTATGTAATTCTGATCTAGTTCTTTTAATGATAGTGCAAAATTCCAGTCTTATGTTTTTGAGTTTTTAAAATACTACTGATGGCACAGTAAGATGTCCTACTCTCATCTTCATAAAAGCAGACAAATATAACACTCATTTATATTTTGGATTAAAATGTGAAAAAATTTAACTTTAAGGATTAATATTCTCATAACCGAAAGCTGGCAGTAATTGGAAGGTTATTGATAGATTGCTCTATAGAAATGCTCTGAATATGTGTTCTAATAAATGTCGCCTTATGTTCTATAACCATGCAGAGGCAAATGTATTTGGGATAGCTAATTTATTTTAATAATTCACATCATGAAGACATAAGCAAATTAAAATAGTATTCTATGGACTTGATATTTCAAGTAAAAAATATGATGTGTCATAATGCACTGGTTGCAAAACATCCAATACCATGACTGTTAAAATGTCAGAGTGTAACAAATATCATAACTGTCTTTTATTTTTCTTTTCACTAGACCCTTATAATTAAAAAAACACAGTGCTTGCTTTTACTTTCTTGACAATACATTTAATAACAAAAATGCATCATGGGAAAAAATATCTACCTCTTAAAATGTTGTTATGGTTAGACATGACTGACCAAGAATTTTCAGAGGGCAATATGTAGCTGGTCCCTAAGTAAGAGGCATTAAATTTAGTAGAAGCATTTAAATGGTCCTGACTTCAATTTTACCAAAAAAATTTATGATTCATTTGGCATCCTTTATAAAAGATTTGATGCTACAGGTGAAGGAAACATTGTTTAAAAAAGAAAGAAAGAAAATATTTTCTGTGTAGCTACCCATTATTAAATCAAGTCTTTGGACATACTAGATGAGATGATACAATCTCTTATGAAGGCATTACATAAAATTTATTGAGCTGTTGTACTTTTCAGGTTTGTTTAGTGCTGTCTTCAGCATCACTAAATCTGCATTTTAAGTACAAAGATTTTAAGAAAGGATTGTTTATACATACATGCTTAATTAATTTTAAGAAAGGTGCATGGTCCTGTAGGAGCAACATTTTTACCTAAGAATTGCTAACTTTGTAGTATTACTACTTGCTTAAGGATTTTAAAACTCTATTTCAGGGAATTTAACATCTGTGCGTTTTGAAGGAGGTATGTTCTGAATGTGCCTTGCAGTACTGTAATTCAAACATAGGAATCTTTGGATGGGAAAGAGTTTTTATCCTTTTTAATGAAATGTTAGGAAGTAATTTTGTCAGCTAACATTGAAATTATAACTTTTTGAAAGGTATTATATTTTCCTGAAGTAAAATCTATGGTTCTGAATCAATAAGTGTGGTTGTTTTTGTTTGTTTGTTTGTTTGTTTAATTCTTAGAAGAAATTCAGAGGAAATAAAACTAATCAAGTAAAAAAATATTTAATTTTTAGTCCTCAGAATATTAAACAGTGATTATGGAAAAAACATAAAAAGAATAGTCAAAATAATCTTGACCTCATGTGATACTGAACAATTTTTGTGAGGTCCCCATTCCATTCCTTGTGTATGATTGAATCAAGCAAAGATTTTCTGGAGCATTAAAACATTATTATGTTGATCCTACATGTTTCAGGAGATGTCTGGGCAGCAAAGAATTTGAACGAAGAGGCCAAATGTCCACCAATCTCCCAGAAAAAAATAACTGTCAGAACAATTGCCATAAGCTTCTCAAACACCCATCCATTTCACTTCTTTTTTCTTAATATGTTGTTATTTTAGAGCAGTTTTAGGTTCACAACAAAACTGAGAGGAAAGTACAGAGATTTATCAGAAGCCCCTTGCCCACACACATGCATAGCCCTCCCGCATTATCAACAATATCAAAGGAGATGTGGTATATATATATATATATATATATATATATATATATATATATATACATACACATACACAATGGAATACTATTTAGCCATAAGAAAGAAGGAAATCCTATCATTTGTGACTATATGGATAGACTTTGAGAACACATACTAAGTGACATTAAATAAGTCACACAGAGAAAGACAAATACTGTATGGTATCACTTAAATGTGGAATCTAAAACAGCTAAACTCAGAAAAACAAAGAGTAGAATGGTGGTTATCCAGGAAGTAGAGGAATTGGGGAGATGTTTACAGTATAAACCGACATACAGCATAGTGATTTTAGCTAACAATACTGCATTATTAGCAAAATTAGCAAATTTCAAAGTTGCTAAGAGACTAGATCTTAATTGTTCTCACCACACACAAAAAAGATAATTATGTGACATGATAGAGATGTTAGCTAATGTTATGTTGGTTAAAAACATATTGCAATATGTAAATATATCAAATCAACACATGGTACACCTTGAACTTATACACAATGTTATATGTCAATTATTCTCAGCTGAAAAAAAATCACTCACCAAAATCCTTCATTTGTCTTAAAAATGAAACTATATAAATGGATCATAATCAACCAGTCCATAGTTAAGCTTAGGGTTCACTCTTGGAGTCAGAAAAATGTATAATGACATATATCCATCATTATAATACCATATAGAGTATTTTCACTTCCTTGAAAATCCTCTATGCTCTGCCTATTCATCCCTCCTCCTTGCTCTCCAAAACTACTTTTGGCAACCACTGAACTTTTCATTGTGTCCATAATTTGTCTTTTCTTTTCCAGAATGACAAATAGTTGGAATCATAAAGTATGTAGCCATTTCAGATTAGCTTCTTTCACTCAGTAATATGCATTTAAAGCTCTTCCATGTCTTTTCATGGTTTGATAGTTCATTTATTTTTAGTAATGAATAATATTCCATTGTTTGGATATTCCACAGGTGTGTTTATCCATCCATAGTTGCTTCGAAGTTTTGGCAGTTATGAATAAAGCTGCTATAAAAAGTTATGTGTGGATGTAAATTTCTAACTTTTTTCGTAAATACCAAAGAGTACAACTGCTGGATTGTATAGTAAGAGTATGTTTACTTTGTAAGAAACCATCAAATTATCTTCCAAAGTGACCATGCCATTTTGCATTCCCACCAGTAAGGTATGAGAGTTTCTATTGCTCCATACCCTCCTCAGCATTTGGTATTGTCAGTCTTCCAGATTTTGGCCATTCTAGCAGGTATTCAGTGGTATCTCATTGTTGTTTTAATTTTAATTTCCCTGAGAACATATGATGTGAAACATCTTTTCATATGCTTGTTTGCCATCTGTGTATCTTTTTGGGTGAAGTGTCTATTAAGGTCCTCTTCTTTTTCTTTTTTTTTTTGCTGCACTGGGCAGCATGTGGGATTTAATTCCCCAACCAGGAACTGAACCTGCGCCCCCTGCAGTGGAAGCGCAGAGACTTTTAACCACTGGACTGCCAGGGAAGTCCCATGTTCTCTTATTTTTGAGTTTTAAGATTTCTTTGTCTATTTTGGATAACAGTCCTTCATCAGAAGTGTTTTTTACAAATATTTTTCTCCCAGTCTGTGTCATAGTCCTTTGCAAAGCAGAAACTTTAATATTAATGAAGTCCAGCTTATTAATTACTTCTTTCATGGATCCTATATTGTGTCTAAAACAACATCACCATATTCAAAGTTATCTGTAATTTCCCCTATGTTATTTTCTAGGAGTTTTGTAGTTTTGCATTTTTACATTTATATCTATGATCCATTTTGAGTTCATTTTGGTGAAGCATGTAAGGTCTGTGTCTAGATTCATTTTTTTTTTGCATGTGGATGCCCAATTGTTCCATCACAGTTTATTAAAGGGACTATCTTTTTCCATTGTACTGTCTTTGTTCCTTGTCAAAGATCAGTTGACTATATTTATAGGGGTCTATTTCTGGGCTCTCTATTCAGTTCCAAGTATGTATTTGTATATTCTTTTGTCAATACTACACTGTCTTGATTTATTGCAAGTCTAGAAGTCAAGTAGCATCATCAGTCTTCCAACCTTGTTCTCTTTTATTCATTCTTTTTTATGTTTATGTTTGCACAAAGACTAATCTTAGAGGAGGAGCTAACTGCTAAGACTTAGATAATATTTTCTGAAAAGGTTTGTTTTTGAAAACCCTTCTCTATTAAAGAGAAATGGTTCTGGAAACAGAGGAGTAGTTAGGAATTTTGGTGATTATTATGTGTCCACTTGGCTAGGACTGTAGCACTCAATTATTCAAACACTAATGAAATTGTTGCTAACCTAGGTGTTGCTGTGAAGGTATTTTGTCGATGTGATGAATAGCTATAATCAATTGACTTCCATAAAAAGAGATTATCCTCCATACATTGAGTAGACTTTGTATAATTAATCCAAAGGACATAAGAGCAAACTGACTTTTCCCTGAAGAAGAAAGAAATCCCACCTCTGGACCCCAACCTCAACTCCTGTCTGAGATTATATAGCGTGCCAACCTGCCCTATGGATTTCAGACTTCCTTAACCAGACCCCACAATTCTGTAAGCCAAAATCAAGTCCTTGAAAGAAATTTCTTTATACACACACACACACATTCACACATTCTACTGATTCTGTTTTTGTCTGATGGATACAGGAATCATATTAGCTATCTATTTTACTCTTGTCATGTCATACTGACCTGAACTTAATAACATACTACTTTCCTCCCTTGTTTTAAGCTGTGAAGAGGCACATGGAGCTCCTAATGCATGGTGTATATTCACCTTAACTATTTCTATTTAGAAAACTAAATCATGATCAGTTTTAAACAAAAGATAACTAAAGTTGAAGTAAGAAGCTCAAATTAATCACTTTCTAAATATGAGATGATTTAGTTGGAAGTCATCTCTAGAGTAACATAATTTTAAAGATACTTATTTTTCTCCTCTAACTATACTAAATCAGCACTGGGAAAACTTAAACTCTGGAGGTATTGTCATCTGTATCAGTCTTTTCAATATGCACTCGGTCATAGTTGCTGTTGTATTTGGCATTTCTATTCTTCAATGTCACTTCTCATTAATGGTCTGGTTCTGATACTGTCATTTGATGACTTCTCCATTGCCATCTTACTTTATTAACTAATTATTTTCTAATTACTATTCTATGCCACTCTTTGATTCATTGGTTTTTAATATTTTGCTTAATTGCTTCCTTTGTTTAAATGATGTGGGGGGAAAAATGGAGTTAAATTTATCATTTATCTTGTAAATTCTGATTTAGGAGAACTTAATTTGCTTTTTCCATTCTCTGTATAGCATTGCTAAGGAAATATTTTCTTCAATCTACTCAGATTTCTATCACTGAAGTCACCTTAAGCCATGACTTTTCAAAAGGCTCTTCAAAGACCTCAGAAATGCAATGTATACTGGCACTTGTTTATTGTGTAGTTTTCTATTATGTTCCTTTTTATTTTTTAATTTGTAATATTTCACATGATATATATATATATTTTTTTTTTAAATCTTAACTCAGATCTTATTTCTTATATTGATAGTTAAATCAAGGATTAAAAAAGTGCAGAAATTGTCAATAAAAGGTCAGAGTATGTCAGTGATATATCTGCAATTTTAAAGTTAAGACATTTTACTGAAGAAAATTAGAAAATATTAAAGAAAAATTTAATTTCTATAACATTCAATATAATTTTCATAAGAGATAAAAGAATTGCAAAATGTAAGCAGGAATATTTTATTTTTAATATTATTCTACTGAAAATAAAGCTATGTGGTTTTTTTAATATAAGGATAATAATCTAAATCTTTTTAAAAATTTTTTATTGAAGTATAGTTGATTTACAAAGTTGTATTAATTTCAGTTGTACAGTAAAGTGGATCAGTTTATATATATATATATATATATATATATATATATATATATATATATATATATATATACCCACTCTTTTTTAGATTCTTTTCAGAATCTAAATCTTAGTGAATTAATATACCCATTAATTTGAATATCATAAAATTCTCACTCATGAAAACCTCCTTAGAACAGATAGAACAGATAGAGGTTCTGTCTTTGACTCCTGAATGTATCAATATGTGTCCCAAATGTTAAATTTATTCCAAGAGATTATCATGACGAATGGAAAACCTTTATATATCTGTCACAATAGGCATGAAAATAATGTCACTTTTTTTCTTTTTCATATATCATTGCAGACACCAGACGCTAGTATGTGACTTATACCTATGAAAAGAGATTTTTTTTTTCACTCTAGGTTCATCCTATATTAGCTTTCAAAGCTTTCTGAGCCCTACACAAAATGGTTACTCTAATTCTCAGAGTACAAGCACAGGCTAGGAAATGTCTAGATTTTGAGATATAGGCAAAAAATATGGTGTATGTTACCAAAACCACATTGGAAAAAAGGAAGTTTATTATCTCAAGTATCTTGCAGATGAGAGATTTTAGAGTCAGTTTTTTTTTTCTAATGAATTTATATTATTAAATTTACACACATGTAGAATGAAGTTCTTTGCAACATATAATTGACTGTATATTTTAAATTTTCCCCAGATTTGCTGATGTTTGCAGAGTATATTGATTAGTTCATTACTAAGATAGGAGTTTTGATTATATTTTAAATAAGAGAATTTAAGACAGCCTGAATCCAAAATGTGCAGTGGCTACCATGAGGAAAAACTTAAATTTACTTCCACTGAATATAAGATTTTCCAAAGAAAACATATTAAGTGGGTAAACAAAGGGCATCAATGCTGTTGCTGTTGACAGAAGATTCCTCCATATTCATGTGTGTACCTGTGTTATTAAATCACTTTGTTTCTTAACATGCATAGTAAGGATATGAAAGGGTTAATTCAGACTAGAATTACGAGTCATTTAAAAAGACTAGATACAAGTATATATATATAACTGAATCACTTTTCTGTACATCCCAAACTAACAAAACATGCTTAATCAACTATACTCTAATATATATATATATATATAAAGAGGTGTCCTCCTTACACTCAGAGGAAAGGAGCATACTTATTTCTAAGATGGAGGGACACCAAGAAGAATCTGAATAAACAGGGCTTTCTGAGTTTTCCCCAGCTTACTTAGCACATACTCTTTGTCCTATCATATCTCTCCATGACTTGCTCCATCCATCAAACCTAGCATAAAAACACTCAGGCTTAACCATTTCTTCAGGACTTCATTTCCTTGTGAAGATTTCTGTATCATGTAAAACATATTAAATTAATTTGTATACCTTTCTTCTGTTAAAATAAAATAAAAAATAAAAACTGTCTAGCTTACTGTCTAGCTTAAATATTAGGAATGGGAAATATAAACTCATTTGTAAATTAAAATTGGAAGTCATTTAGGAAAATTCAGAATGAAGCATGTTTCCAATAAAGGTCATGGAAATTTCTTAAAAAAAACAAATATTTATGAGGATATTTGGCACTGATAAAAATATGTATAGCAAAAGTTAATATCAATCACTTCATTTTTAAAGTATTTTATTACTTATCTTAGAGTTTGCAATATATATGATGTACAACTAATTTAAGTACACTTTTAAATAGCACTATATCACTATAACATATACCATAAAGTTACTATAACTGATCTAACAGAGTATTACCAATTTCTGCCCCTTATAACATTGCTGCCATTCCTTTTATTTATAGATATTATATAATCATCCAATATATGGTTACTATCATTACTTTGAACAAACATTATCTATTAGATCAATTAAGAAAAAGAAAATATTTGAAACAGATCTTACCTGCATTTATTCCTTCTTAGACATTTGTTTTTTATATGTAGATCTGAGCTTCTGACCTACATCATTTTCCTTCTCCCTGAAGAATTTAACTTTTTATTTTTAAATAGGAGGATCTGTTAGCAATGAATTCCCTTAATTTGGGTTTTACAGAGAAAATGTTTCTCCATTTTTGAAGGACAGTTTTTCTGGATATAAAATTCTAATTATTTTTTTTCTTTCAAAACTTTAAAAATTTTACTTCACTTTCTTGTTCGCATGGTTTCTGAAGTCTGATATAATTTTTATCCTTATTCCTCTATAAGTAAAGTACATTTATTTCCTCTGGCTGCTTTCAAGATTTTCTTTGCCTTTGGCTGTCAGCAATTTGGATGTGTAGTAATTAAGTGTAGATTTTTTTATCCTACTCGTTGTTCACTGGATCTGTGATTTGGTGTCTGTCATTAATTTTGGAAAAATCTCAGCCATTATCACTTCAGATACTTCTTCTGCTCTATCTTCTCTTCTCCTTCTGGTATTCCTATTACATATGTATTACACATTTTGAAATTGCCCCACAGCTCTTGGAAATTCTGTTCCTTTTCTTCATTAATTTTCCTCTGCATTTCTGTTTGAGAAGTTTCTATTGACATATCTTCTACCTCACTAGTTCTTTCCTCAGGCTTGTCCTGCCTACTGATGAGCCCATTAAAGGAACTCTTTGCTTCTTTTAGTGTTTTTGATTTCTAGCATTTCCTTTTGATTTTTTCTTAGAGTTTCTCTCTTCTTACCATGTGTTCTCATATGTTGTCCACCTTTTTCATTAGAATGCTTAGAATATTAATTATAGTTATTTTAAATTCTCTGATAATTATAAATCTGTGTCATATATGAGTCTCGTTTTGAATCTTGCTTTGTCTCTTCAGACTCTTAAACTTTGTCACACCTTGTACTTTTTTGTGGAAAACAAGACATGGTATATTGGGTAGTATGAACTGAGGGAAACAGGCCTTTATTTTGGATTCTATGTATGTTATTCTAGGGGTTGGATTAAATATCTCTTGTAACCATAGGTTTCAGTGTCTTCGATTTCCTCTGGCGTCATTTCTATCTCTTTTTTTGTTTTTGGGTTTCCTCAAAAACACCTTCTTAAATAAACTGTGCAGCTTGCAGTTCTTTCAGCTATAATACAACTTTATTAGAGTCTCATTGATGTGGTGGTAAGGTATGCGGGCAGGGTAAGCATTCTATAATTATAATTAAATCTCAATCTTTTAGTAGGTCTGTGTCCCCGGGCTGTGATTTCCACAAGTGTCTCTCAGCGTTTTTCTCTTCTCAGCTGAGACAGGAAACTGGAGTTGGGTAATTTTCCTTCTTCCAGTTTAAAAAGGCTCTGGTAAAGTCTTTTCACATGCTAAGTCTTTGCTATGGAGAACTCTCTGACCATATTTCAAAATGGCTATGTTCCCCTTCATTTTTAAAAAATTTGCTACATATATGGATTAAAATTTATTTCTTTGCTCATCGGTATCCAATCATTCTAGCATCATTTGTTACAAAAACTATCTTTTGTCAATGAAGTTGCCATTGCACTTTTGTCAAATATCAGTTGCCCACGTGGAGGTGGGTCTTTTTCAATACCACACTGTCTTTATTGTTGTAGCTTTATAATAAATCTTGAAATTAGGTAGAGTTAATTTTTTATTCTTATTATCCAAATTTGTTTTGATTATTTTTGGCCTTTCGATTTCCATATAATTTTCAGAAACATTTCTTTAATTTTCACCAAGAAAAAAAGCTTTTGAGATTTTTATTGAGATTGCATTAACTATGAATTGAATTGGTGAAAATTGATATCTTAAGAATATTAGACCTTCTAATACATGATCATATTATGCATCTCCACTTACTAGGTCTTGTGAAATTTCTTTCTGCAATTATTTGTAGTTTTCAGTGCACATATTTTCATATCTTCCTTTTTTCAGATTTACCATTAATATTACATATATTTTGATGGTATTATAAATTATATTTAAAAATCAAATTTCTGATTATCTTTGAGAGAATGTGAAATACTGTTAGTTTTTACATATTGGTATTGTGTCCTACATCCTTGTTGAACTCTTGTTGATTCTAGTAGCTTTATTCTATATATCATTACATTTTCTCCATAGATGACTTTATCTTCCACAAATAAAGACAATTTAACTTCTTCCCTCCTAATCTGGATGACTTTCTTTTGCTTATTGCACTGGCTGAACCCTCCAGTACAATGATGGACAGAAGTGGTGAGAGTGGACATCCTTTTTGAGAGCTAAGCATTCACATTTTTATCATTAAATATGATGTTAGCTATAGGTTTCCAGGGGATACAGGTTGAAAAATGTTCTGTATATTCCTATTTTATAAAGTTTTTATTAGGGTTGGATATTGGACTTTATTAAATGCTTCTTCTATGTACATAGAAGTTATCATGTGTTTTTTTTTTCTTTTTTGAACTGTTAATGTGGTGATTTACATTGATTTTCGAATGTTAAACCAGATTTACATTTCAGAAATAAAACCTTCTTGGTTCTGATATGTTACCCTTTTTATGTAATGTCAGATTTGATTTGCTAAAATTTTGTTTAGAATGATTTGGAAATTAATTCTTCCTTTTAAAATTTCTAGAAGAGTTATTGTAGAATCAATATTATTATTCCTCATATGTTTAAGAATTTATTGGTGAAGTCATCTGGGTCTGGAATTTTCTCTATCAGAAAATTTTAAAACAAATTCTATTTCTTGATTAGTTTTGTTGTATGTTTTTGAGTGAACTCTGTTAGTATGTCTTTCCAGGATTTACCCATTTCATTTAGATTACCATAATTACTATGATAATAATAATTTCCATAATTATTACTCATAATATCATCAAATTATCTTTTAAATATCTTTAAAATTAGCAGTGATGTCAAGTTCTTATTCCTGACTATTTCTGTCTCCTCCTTTTTGTTGTGTTCAGTCTAACTAGATGTTTGTCATTTTTTTGAACTTTTCAAAGAACTAGTTTTTGGTTTCATTGATTTTTCCATTTTCTGTTTTCTATCTCACTGATTTTCATGCTGATCTTTATAGTTGTTTTTCTTTAATTATTCTGTGCTTAATTTGCTCTTCTTTTCCAGTTCCTTAAAGTGGAATTGAATTCAATTATTTGAGAATGTTCTTCTTTTCTACTGCCGTATTTAGTGTTATACATTTCCATTTAAGCACAGTTTTAGTGCAGTCACACAGATTTCTATATAATGTGTTTTTATTTTAATTTACTTCAAAATACTGTCTAGTTCATTTTTATTTCTTTTGTGACCCATAGTTTACTTATAATTGTGTTATTTTACTTATAAATATTT
The DNA here is from genome assembly GCF_011762595.2 of Tursiops truncatus. Lineage (NCBI taxonomy): Eukaryota > Metazoa > Chordata > Mammalia > Artiodactyla > Delphinidae > Tursiops > Tursiops truncatus. Next base: position 124,526,241 of record NC_047037.1, read on the forward strand.
GGAGATATTTTTTAGAGATCATTTTGTTACTGATTTATATTATAAATCCATTGTGGCATAGAACATACATTGATCAACTTGCTTCCTTTTAAATTTATTGGGAATTATTTTATTCCCTGCTAACTTTGCTTGATTCTCTTTTCTTTCTGAATCTTTTTCTAGTTTCTCTTGCTACATCTTCACTAATTAGGTTCACTAATCTTCTTTTCTGCAATATCTAATTTGCTATTAATCTCATATGGAGTACTTTTTTTAATCTTACCCAATTGTTTTTATCTCCAAATGTTTGATCCAAATATTTTTATGTCAGCTCTGTCTCCTTGAACATATGAAATACAGTTATAATTGTTTCAATATCCTTGTCTGCCAATTCTAATATCTCTCCCAATTCTGCATTAATTTTGATTGTTTAATTGTCTCTTTATTATTGGTCATAGTTTCTTGCTTCTTTGTATACCTGGCAATTTTTTATTGGATGATAGATATTGTGAATTGTATCTGGGTAATTGAAAATATTGTAATTTTATCTGGATAATTTTTATATTATTATAAATATTCTTGAGTTTTGTTCTGGGATATAGTCAAGTTTTAATGTTTTTCTTTAAAAAAGTTATAATCAGATCTGGAGTGGTGCTTAGTTTAGGGTTATTTATTCTCCATTACTGACATAGGATCCTTCAGTGAACTTTACTCAATGTCCATGAATCATGAGATTTTTCCAGGTTGTATGGTAGTAATATCACTATTCCCAGCCTTCTCACCACTAATTCTTTAGATGATTCTTCCCTTAGTCTTTGATATTTTCCTCACACTTGTGTATTAGCTGTACTTAGGTCTTTGAAGCTCTCTCTATATATCTATCTCTGAAGTTCTATCCCCTCCAGAACTCAGCCTTACAAATTATGTATGTTCTGTCTTTGCAGGCTCCGAGCTCTGATTCCTCAACTTAAGGAGTCCTCTGGTCTCCTCCTGGATTACCTCTTCCTTCCCCATGGCCTGGAAACTCTCTTAAAGCAATGAGCTGACATAATCAGAGAGTTCACCTCATTTACTTCCCATCTTGTAAGAATTACTGTCCTTTATTGCCAATTTTAAAGTAACTTAAAATCATTATTTTATATATATTTTGTCAATTTGTGGTTATTTTAGTCAGGAGAGTAAATCAATTATCTTTTTATTCATTTTGACTAGAAACAAAGATCCTTACAACATCTTAAAATATTTCAAAATTTTCAAACAATTTTTTATACTTTATTAAACATTAAATTTAACAGATTTGAGATATGTAAGATATATACCCTAAGAACTGTGGGTATATTAATTTCAAGTAATATAATGTAGATGATTGTTTTCCTTATTTGAAAGTTCTAAAACCAAACATTTAAACAAGAAGAAAGCTCAACATAGCACAAAGTAGAATACAACTTGTTTTGTTTTGTTTTTTAGTTTAATTTTTAAAATACAGGTGCTCTAAAATAAAATATTTTTTCTATTCCTATTTGATTATAATACATAATGCATGAGACGAAACTGAATGGATTATAAACAAACAAAAAGAAATTAGCTAGAAGGAGGAAAGGTTGATGAACACTTTTATTATTTTGATTTTTCTAAGAAGAACACATTAAATCTCTTTAAAAAATTGGTTAGTATTACTTAATTGATGGAGGAGGCCCCAAAAGAGAGCAAAGCAAAGCTATCTTACCAGTGTTAATATTCTTCTTTCAGATGGTAGAATAAATTTTTTCACTCCTTTTTTTTAGAAATAAATAAAATTCAAAGTAATTACCATTAGTTAGAGCCACAGAAAGCAACCTTCCAGTTAGACAAATGTTTCAACAAGATTCCTAATGAGAGTATCTTCCCATCTGGATCCCTCTGCAGACAGACTCAACAGGAAAACAAAACAATTACCCTAGGATATCTGATTCTGAAACCAGAATAGAAGAGTTTTAATGAAGAATGCAAAAACATAAGCAGATACTTCATAGTCACCTCCTGCCTATTTCTTTCCACTCTATTTCAGGATTTCATTACTTTTCATATGCAATTCTGTAATAGCCTTCTAGGTGTTCTGAACAACTCTCAACTTTCACAACTTCAAATTGTTTTTCAAACTTCTGCTAGACAAATTTTCACAGGGCCCAATTTTCACAACATCAAATCCCTGTGCTCAAGAACTCAGGATGGTTTGATTTAACCATCACAATCATAGCTAATCAAAATTATGTACCTGCTTTTAAGGCTGTTGTATACATCAAAACTGGCTTTTTCATCGACTTCACTTTTTTAACCATTTTTTAAATTGAAGTATAGTTAATTTACAAAGTTGTGTTAGATTCAGGTGTACAGCAAAATGATTCAGTTATATATCTATTTTTTTTCAGATTCTTTTCCATTATAGGTTATTACAATATATTGAACATAGTTCCCTATGCTATATAGTAGGTCCTTGTTGTTTGTCTACTTTATATATAGTAGTATGTATTTGTTAGTTCCAAACTCCTAATTTATCTTGCCCTCCCCCCCCACCTCCGCTATCCTCTTTGGTAACCATAAGTTGGTTTTCTGTGTCTGTGAGTCTGTATCGGCTTTGTAAATAAGTTTATTTGTAACATTTTTTTTAATTCCACATATAAGTGATATTGTATGACATTTGTCTTCCTCTGTCTTACTTAACTTAATATGATAATCTCTATGTCCATTCATGTTGCTACAAATGGCATTATTTTTTTTTTTTTTTGGCTGAGTAATAATCCATTGTATGCACAAACCACATCTTCTTTATCCATTCATCTGTTGATGGACATTTAGATTGCTTCCATGTCTTGGCTATTGTAAATAGTGCTGCTATGAACATTAGGGTGCATTTATCTTTTCAAATTAGAGTTTTCTACAGATATACATTCAGGAATGGGATTGCTGGATCTTATGGTAGTTCTATTTTAGATTTTTTAAGGAATCTCCATACTGTTCTCCATAGTGGCTGCATGAATTTACATTCCCACCAACAATGTTGAAGGGTTCATTTTTCTCCACACCATCTATCTCATTGCAGTTTTAATTTGCATTTCTCTAATAATTAGCATTATTGAGCATTTTTTCATGTGCTTGTTGGACATTTGTATATCTTCTTTGGAGAAATATCTATTTAGGTTTTCTGCCCATTTTTTTATTGTGTTGTTTGTTTTTTTTTTTTTTTTTTTTTTTTTTTTTTTGATTTTGAGCTGTATGAGCTGATTGTATATTTTGGAAATTAATCCCTAGTTGGTAGCATCTTTTGCAAATATTTTCTCCCAGTCCATAAGTTGTATTTTCATTTTGTTTATTATTCTCTTTGCTGTGCAAAAGCTTTTAAATTTAATTAGGTCTCATTTATTTATTTTTGCTTTTATTTCCATTACTCTAGAAGATGGATCCAAAAAAAAAATACTGCCATTTATATCAAAGAGTATTTTACCTATGTTTTACTATAGGAGTTTTATAGTCACCAGTCTAACATTTAAGTCTTTAGTCCATTTTGAGTTTATTTTTGTATATGGTGTTAGAGCATATTCTAATTTCATTCTTTTACATGTAGCTGTCCAGTATTCCAGCACCACTTATTGAAGAGACTGTCTTTTCTCCATTGTATCAATATATTCTTGGCTCCTTTGTCATAGATTAATTGACCATAAGTATGTGCGTTTATTTCTGGGCTTTCTATTCTATTCCATTGGTCTATATGCCTGTTTTTGTTCCAGTACCATACTGTTTTCATTACTGTAGCTTTGTAGTGTAGTCTGAAGTCAGGGAGCATGATTCCTCCAGCTCTACTCTTCTTTCTCAAGATTGTTTTGAGCCATTCTGGGTCTTTTTCGTTTCTATACAAGTTTAAAATGTTTTGTTCCATTTCTGTGAAAAATGCCTTTGGTAATTTAATAGGGATTTCATTGAACCTATATATTGTCTTGGGTAGTATGCTCATTTTAACAATAATGATTCTTCCAATCCAAGAACATGATATGTCTTCCCATCTGTTTGTGTTCCCTTCAGTTTATTTCATCAGTATCTTATACATTTCAGAGTACAGGTCTTTTGCCCCATCATATCCTATCTTCTCAGCTATTGATTATCCCCTTTCCTTTGTTTTTTGTTTTGTTTTTGTTTTGTTTTTGTTTTTGCGGTACGTAGGCCTCTCACTGTTGTGGCCTCTCCCATTGCGGAGCACAGGCTCTGGACATGCAGGTTCAGCAGCCATGGCTCACAGACCTAGCCGCTCCGCGACATGTGGGATCCTCCCGGACCAGGGCACGAACCCGTGTCCCCTGCATCGGCAAGCAGACTCTCAACCACTGCACCACCAGTGAAACTCCCCCTTTCCTTTTTGATATTTTCCTTCTCTTCAAGTGAGTCTTTCCCATTTCCTTAAAATAAAAGTACTCCCACCATGCTCTATTTCTGCCACCCACAGTCTCCTCTCTATTCACCCTTCTGAACTTCAGGCCAGGATATCCAACAGCTTTTAAAAGACATTGCTTTGGATAACTCCAAGTCATTTCAGGCTCAACATGCCCAAATTAAAATTCATAATTTCATTAATTCCATCCCACTGTAAAAAAGCAAACCAAGAAAAAAACACTCCTGATCTTTTGCCAGTGTGCCTTGTTTTGGTAAATATCACTCCCTGCAAGTCAGAAAATGTGCAGTCATAATTCAATCTGTAGTTTTTTTCCTTTCTTATAGAGTCCATTATAAACTCTGGTCAGTTTTACATCCTAAATACTGATGATATTCACCTCCTTCTTTCCATATCCACCTCCACCTTCTCAGAAAATCTGTCTCTATTCATTACTCTAAACATTTCAATTTGGCTTCTGTCCACAGCATTCCACTGTGACCTTGCTAAAGTGTCCATTGAAATTTCTGCTGCTAATCCAATGGAATATTTTTGTCTTTATCTTGCTTGACCTCTCAGTAGGATTCAGAACTGGTCTTGATTCTGTCACTCTAGAAATACTCTTTTCCCTTGTTTTCATGAAAACTCTCTTCTAGAATTCTGGCCATTCTTTCTCAATTCTCCTTTTGATTTTTCCATCTTAATTGGACCATTAAAATTGGAGTTTCACAACTCTCTATCTCTACCTCTCATTACACGAGCTTATTCATGCTGTGGCTTCAACCACTTCCATACACTACTCCATTATCTTAACCAATTAATACTTACTCTTCTGAAAAAAAAAAAAATCTTTCCCAAACTCCCTAACTTTACTTATTAAATCACAAAATCATGTTGTTTTCTTCATGGTATTTGTCAGTTTCAAACTTATTTACATTATTCTATTAATAATTTTTTCACCATTACAATGTGTGTTACATGAGAGCTAATTCACATTTCTACATTTTATTTTACCTTTTATTTATTTTATATGCAATGTTCCTAGAACTATACCTGGAAGTGGATATAACAGATGCTTAATAAATATTTGCCAAGTCAGTAAATATTAAAGGAATTTATAGATCAATAAAATTCTGCACACTATATTGATTATCACTGACAGTGAGGATACTTCTCACTTTTATAATGTATACAAAAATTAAGCAAATTAATTTGACATGATATTGCTTTCAAAAAGACAACATTTTAATGTGATGTATTATTTCCTGGCTTATAATGTGAGTGTTGTAAGCTGTGATGTAACAGATAAGTTTGTTTCAGATTTAAGGATCAATACACATTCCCTCAGATTTCAATAAATTAGAGTGTGAGGGCTTCCCTGGTGGTGCAGTGGTTGAGAGTCCACCTGCCGATGCAGGGGACACGGGTTCGTGCCCCGGTCTTGAGAAGATCCCACATGCCGTGGAGCGGCTGGGCCCGTGAGCCATGACTGCTGAGCCTGTGCTCCACAACGGGAGAGGCCATAACAGTGAGAAGCCCGTGTACCGCAAAAATAAAAATTAAAAAATATATATTACAAAAAAAAAAAATAGAGTGTAATCTGATTTTGAAATTTTGATAACTAAATGATTGATTGTATCATGATGATATTTTTCCTTATAAATATTGAGGTAACATTTTTAGTCAGTATAAATTAACTCATAATACCAGGTTATTTTACCTTTTTCCTCTGTAAAAAAAGTACAGTTATTGCACTAATTTAATTATAAAACAAATTAAGTTCAATGAATTTATTTTCATCATGATAGAGAACAAGTTTGTGTTAGTATTTGAGAATTTAACTAGTACATTAGACCTTTCACTCAATACATTCCTTTTCTTCTTCAGTTACATTCTGTATTAGGGAACGTTTTATACTTGATAATAATAGAAAACATACATGCAACATTTTCATTTTAAAGCAACTTCCATCTTCAAAGCCATCCTGCTTATGAATATCTTAATGAAACAAATAACACAGTAAGTATCATGTATATGTACCTTTTATGCAGAAGTAAATGGGAGTGTCTATTTGAAGGCAGAGGTGTTCTTTGAAAGATTACTTTCCAAACAGAGACTACTTATAACTACTAAACACTGCATTTTCAATATATTGGTAAAATTAATCATATGGTATCATATTATACTAGCGTAATTTTCTCTTTTTTTATATTTAAAGATAATATCAGTATCTCCCATTCTATTATTCTTTCTCTCTTTAGAAAAATACAATAAAAATGTTGCTTTTTTGTTACAAAAAATTAATTTCATTGTCAGTTTGTGAAAATTAAATGCTATGAATGAAAATGAAAAGACCTCAGAGTAGAATGACCAGCCAGAGGCAGTTTGCTTCAGTGAGAAAGGCATTGATCAAATTCCCCACTACCTATTAGTTAAGGTGTCTAAATTCTCAGAGCTGTAGTTTTTCTGTATATAAAGAGGACTATTCTCTCACTGAGGTTCTGCAAGTGTTAGGATCAATATATGTGAAGTGTTTGGCATATATTTCCAAGGTTCTGTGGCATGAATGTTAGAGGTTCTTTTTAATACTTTTTGCTCTTGGACAGAATTAATTTCTCTCTTGGTGAGTTACTGCTATAGAAAAAGCTAGTTAATAACCTAAAGGGAACTTATGGGACTGAAGTTGTTGAAGTAAAATAGAGAGTTTTAAGCTCTATATTTTGACATGGTTTTCATATTATTTCAAATATTTCAACTAGATATTATTTAAATATTATATATAGTAAAATGTTGAAGTTTTCTAAGAAGACTTAAAGCAACCTTGTAAAACAAAATCTGTATGAATGGTATAAAAGATAAGTTAAATAGAATAATTCCATAAAAACATTACTATTTTAAAAAATAAGTTGGGATTATTTTAAAGGAGAATAAAACCATATTAGTTTATATACACAGAGATGATAGATAGATAGATAGATAGATAGATGATAGATAGATCACAAACTTATCTGTGTGTTTTCAATAGTGACAGTGTAAGATATACAGAATATGTAAAATGGGTCAGATTGGACCAGTAAAGATAATGAGGGAACTCATTGAATTAAATAGCTTTAGAATTTTTCATTAAGCTGTATCATAATTTTGCTATGTGCAAAGTTACTCTTCCTTACTTACAGGGTAGGAAAATTTTTCATATGACCAAATTTTAACCTGTGTTTTTAAATTAGACATTGCTATGAATTATAAAAATTTTCCCTATGAAAGGTCTAAAAGTTTAAGATACAATAAATAAAATTTTTAAAAATTAAGAATGTAGGTGGGTTTTTTGTATTTTTTGTTTTGTTTTGTTTTGTTTTACCAGATAGTTTGTGGCAAACAGGATATATCTGGATTCAAATTTTAGTTCTATTAATAACCTTATTAATAGTTCTTATTATTATGTTGAATCATAATATTACAGGGTATTTGGGGATTTAATAAAAGAAAAATTACAACAAATAATACCTGACCATCATGGTAGCTACTCATCTTATAATTAAATTAATTTTAAGACAAATACATTTCTATATTTTAATTGAGGATAAAATAAGATTTGGAGTCTCCTTATCAACAAGAAATAAAACACTTAAGGGTTCTTAAGTCAATAAAATAATGTCATAGAAAAAGTTTGTAAAGTGACATCATTAGGTAAAAATGCTAAAACCAATAATCAAAAAGTGGTGCTTTATTTTTCTGCTCAGTTTAATTCAACAATCATTTATTGAGAGTGTAATATATACTTAGCTTTGTACTATGCTACCCCACGAGTATAGAATAAGTAGATGGCAAATTATTGCCTCTGTTAACATTGGGTTAGTATAAATGCAATACGTGAGCATTGAATCAATAATCTTGCAGCAAAAAATATAGTAACACCTAAAGCCGGAGGTGAGAATATAAGTTAATTTGAAAACAAAAGCTGAGAGGGCCTTTCACAATGCTGGTTCCAAAACTATGTGCCCGAGTAGTCATTAGAATGAAAGGATATTATTTGTTACAAACATCTGAGAAAGTCTCATGATGGAATTGGGATTTATCTGAACTTTGAGGAGTGGTCAACTTAGGAATAACAAAAAAGAACGTCATTAAAAGAAAAAAAACACAAGAAAATCTATAGATGAGAAAATGCTCATTGTGTATAGATTGATAGAAAGAAATAGACTACTGTAGAAGAGAAAACAGGCTTTCAAAAGTAGTGGGAGGTGAGATAAGGTTATACTACTATGAAAGATCATGTGTACTATGAATATTATTTGGACTTAATCTGAAGGGCAATGTAAATCTTTATGAGTTTTTGAGCAAAGTTATATCTATTTCTTCACTCTAGTGTAAGTTTGAGCCAGATATATAGTAAACAAAATTCACTTTATGTTTATATTGGCTAATATACTGAAACACTGTTTGCCTTAAATTCATTGTATTATCATAAAGGTAAGGGGAATCTCTGCATTCTCACTACACACTCTTCACCAAGTGACTGTCTAAGGACAGATGGGACAACAGCTGGCAGTGAGTCACCTGTACTACTGCCTCACTAGAATAATGATCTGTGCAAATTGTCTAAAAATCTATCATAAAGATTTGAGCATTTTCCTAGTCATATGTCTATTAATCTGAAATCAGAGCATATTTACTTTTGTGGGTTTAATTATAAAAGTCTATGGTAACACAAACTTTTTATTATAAAAAAAAGATTTTCATTAAAGTCTATGGTAACATGTGTTGGCTGAATTAGGTTAGTATCTTAAAGATTAATTTCTCTGACTCAATAATCTCAAAAGCACAAACACTGATGAATGACTTATAATGCAAAAAAACATTTTGGGGGGCTTTCATATATTATCATCTCTAAAGTTATTACACACTAATTAGAACCCAACCTCTCTTGTTACTGTATTAACTGAAGATCAATTTGCTAATCATTAAATATCACAGGAGCATAACAGGAATAGTACACACCACCCCTGCCTTCTACTCTCAGACTTGGCTTATGTCTTGGAGCCTGTCAGGACTTCTGCATTAAGAGTTAAGGAGAGTGCAGTAGACCTCTTCAATATGGCAGGAGAACTGCTGGCAGGAAAGACAGATTGGTGAGCATCTCTTGCTACCATAAGCAGTTGCTTCTTGAGAAGCAACTCTATAGCTTGCTTTTGAATTTTTTTTTCCATGAGGTATCTCTGTACAGCTGGTGCTGGGATTTACAAGTCTCTTACTTTCTGTTAAATATCATGAAAAAGACAATTTTTTTCCTCTGTGCAGAATTAGGAAAGGAAAACATGTTGTATGCATGTTTACTCTAGAGACCATTTTATCCTTTCTTTCAAAAATTGCAGCAATACAAAATTCCCATAACATTTCCAAAATGCAGAAGTTAACAGCAAGAAAGTAAAAATCCTAATAAATTATCCATGTGAATGTCACGTGCTAACCTTATTCCCATTTATGAAAACAGTATCTCAAGTGAGTACAGTTTTATTTGTTCATTGATGTTGTTACTATTTCAAACTAAAAGGTCAAGGATTTTTATCTTAGTGATATATCCACCCACATTATTAAATCATTAAGTCAAATGTATTATTAGTTTATTTCTAATATAGATGAGAAAATAAGGAATAGAGGGCATATATACCGTCTTCTATAATTGAGAAATTCATTTAATTACTATTGAACATTAAGTAGCTTTAATAAGAACAATTTATTTGAAAAATAATTTTGACGTGAACCTATTTTGTCCATCAAATCTACTACTTACTTTTCTTATGAAATATTCATGACCTTTCAGTGTGCCATCTTCTAAAATTATTTTAGTTTAATTCTCTCAAGATTGATATATTTGTATTCCCTGAATGTAATCTATCAAGAATTTTTTGGAGAAATAGTTTATGAAAATGGAGTTATAGAGAAAAAAATTGAGGTTTAAGTGAATGTTGATAAGTTAATATTGTTAAATTACTATTGCGTGGTAAGAAACATATGGTTTTAAAGGATTATGATAGTCATTGATGAGGACTGTAAAGATTGGCTGCTTAGTACTTGAGAACATGTACATTTAAAGTTAAAAAATAATATGTAAGGTGATTGATGTGTAAATTAATGGTGGGAATTCTTTCATTATATATGAGTATAAATCATCACATTGTATGCTTTAAATTTATTAAAATTTTATTTGTCTCTAATAATTTAATAAAGCTGAGAAAAACTTTGAAACTTAAAGGAAAGAGACAACAAAATGAGCAAACATAAGAAGCCTCCCATACTATCTCCTTTCTTAATGATGCTAGATCTTCATTACTGTGTGGCATTTTTTAATCACATGGAATTTGGGAGTATATTATTCAGAGTTACCCAGAGAAAGAGAACCAGTAGAAGAGATGAAGAAAGAGACAGAGATAAAGGTGATAGAGATAGAGATAGAAATAGAGATAGATTCTGGAAGCTGAGAATATCCACCATCTGCTCTCTGCAGACTTGAGGTCTAGGAAAGCCAGTAGTGTAATTGAAAGGTCAAAGAACCAGAGAGCTAGTGGTGTAGATTCCAGTCTGAGTGTGAAGCACTAAGAACCAGGAGAAACAATGCCAGGAGAACATTGATGTTCCAGCTCAACAGACAAGCAGAGAACAAATTCAACCTTCCCCTGCCTTCTTGTTCTATTCAGGCCCTCAGTGGTTGGATGATGCTCACCACATTAGTGAGTGCAATCTGCTTCACTTAGTCTATGTATCCAAATGCTAATCTCTTCCAGAAACATACTCACAGACCCACCCAGAAATAATGTTTTACCAGCTATGTGGGCATCCCATGGCTCAGTCAAGTTGACACATAAAGTTAACCATCACAAAGAGAGATTGGGAAAATAATATAATCATCAACAGAGGCTTATATATATAAATTCAAAAGAATTTTCTTCTCTGGGCCAAAGTCTGCATTGCTCTCTGCATAGTATTACATTATATCTGCTTATGTCACTCTATCTTTTGCCCACTTTATTTTCCTATTAGTTCATATCATTCAGTGACATATCATGAATGTGTATCCTTCCTTGTTTGGCTATGTCTTTCCCTTCCCCCACCCATAACAGAAAGTAAAACATAAAAGCAGAAAGTTTACTTTGTTCACCACAGTGTTTCAAGAACCCGGAATAGTCATGGCGCACAGTAGAGGATCAGTAAATGTCTATTGAATGAGTGACTGTTCATTTATCAAATGAATTAATGAATTATTCTAACATTATCTTTGTATCATATTTCTCCATCATTAAAAATTTAGGTTGCCAAATTTGGAGAAAAGAAATATGTTTATATATTTGTACTGTTCTTCTTTTTTGTCCATATGTTAAATGGAAAATTTAAAGAACAGAGAATTAAGGTAACTCAGTGCAGATTCACAGCCAATCATTAGTGGGGAGTGTAATAAAACTGAAATCTGCAGCATTAAATGTTGTACAGATTATTTAGGTGTTTGTCACCTTCTATCTTACCATTTATGCATCAAGTGGCATCTAGATCAGGATGCAATTTGCTTGTGGCAGCTCAGAGCTGTCCTTTCTGCAGGCATACACTTTTTTGCTCTCCCTTCTGCACTTGATCTTGTGTGCAGAAGATTATAGAAGAGGAAAGTTTTATTGTTGCCTCACAACCTGGGTCGTCCAACACATCCTCTGTGGAATCGCAAAGACAAGAGGGAACAGGAAAATTTGACTTATTTCTATTTTTCATTAGATGCCCCAGGCAGTCGTGATTGGAAAGAAGACATGTCCTGATTCAGAATTAAACAGAGGGTACACATTATTCTAAATAGACGCTAAGTTTCTGCAGCATGAGCTGAGCAAATAAGGGCTATATAAAATGTAAGAATTGAAAGCTCTGCAGAGGCAAACTAATGTGAGGGTACATCTTCTAAATTTTTTAGGTTCATTCTATACATGTGCTACAGATCAACAAGGTCTGTAATTGCTAAAAGGTCTCTCTATGGGTACTTAATTCCAGCTTCAGAAAAGACAATAGGTTTTGTCCAGTAGCATTTACAAACTGAGGTAGAGTTCCAAGAAAACCCAGGTCCAATCCAAAAGACTGATTCATTTAATTGGATGATGAGTATCTTCTCTTTAACTTTTTGGTTCCAGTGGTTTCTTGGAGTTTTATTTCTGCTGCTGTGTTCTCTATATATAGACATGCACTTAGAAGTTGCTGGATAGCTGTCTCCAAAATTTCACAACGATAGACCACAAAATTAGATGGCATTGAGAAACAAAGTCTAATTCTATCTCCTAGACTTTATGCATGGCTCCACAAATGTGTTTATCATTTTTTTAAAACATCTTTATTGGAGTATAATTGCTTTACAATAGTGTGTTAGTTTCTGCTTTATAACAAAGTGAATCAGCTATACATATACATATATCCCCATATCTCCTCCCTTTTGCGTTTCCCTCCCACCCTCTCTATTCCACCCCTCTAGGTGGTCACAAAGCACCAAGCTGATCTCCCTGTGCTATGTGTCTGCTTCCCACTAGCTAACTATTTTACATTTGGTAGTGTATATATGGAATCTATGTTTATCTTATGTTCGATTTATTAAAGCATCACACTTCAAGAGAATGTGGATTAATGTGATTCTAATTTCCATCATACTTCCAAGTCTCTGCTCTTTTGAGATTCATAAAGGGCCTTCATCTTCACAGTGACCTGATCATTAGCTTCATGTATGCTCTTTGTTTAAGCCCCTTATCCCACTTTAAGATTTCTGCAAGTCTTTCTCTTATCTGTTCTCTCTCTACATACGACCTACCAGGATAACATCTAATCACATACAAAGTGTGTCCCAAGCTCTTTTTTACTATTAAAAATTCCTTGTTTTTGTGATTTCCTTTATTTCAAATGTAAACTAAAACAGCTTCAAACTTATGTCTACTGAATTGTCATTTCATTCACTGAAGTTCTCCCCTGCATTCTTAAGAGTGAGGAAAGGGATTTTAGTTGAAGTTGGAATGTAGAGAGGACACATAACTTTCTATTTGAGCTCCAAACTGACACACCTTCCCCAAACTTTTCTCTAGCTCTTCTTCTTGGTCCTTCAAATCATACTCAAAACTCACTTCCACTAAAATACTTTCAAAATTAATCTCACAGTAATTTTTGATGAACATATTTTCAGTTTTGTTTTGTTTTTGTTTGCTTCTTTACCATGAGCTGATTTTGATATTAAGTTTTACAAGCATATTATTTTTTCTTAATCAAACCGTGTGGACTGTGTGTTTTAAATCATAAATTATAGGAAAAAGTCTGATAAAATGGTGGGTATAAAACAAACACCTACACACCATTGTAAAGCAATTATACTTCAATAAAGATATTAAAATAAATAAACCTGGAAAAAAAATTTAAAAAATAAAATTCTTTCAGTTTTTCAGGAAATTAAAAAAAACACACACCTAAAAAGAAATTACCAAACATAGAATCTGATTTAAATCTTGAAATTTAATGAAAAATTTTAAAAAACTTAGGTAATCTACAGCTCTTTATTTTTGTATTGGAACTAACTACAAACATGCAAAACTAAATAATAAATAAAAAATAAATAAAATCTTTGATTAATCCATTTACTTTGAGCCCTTCTCTTTCTCTCTAACTCACTCTTTCTCTCTTATTAAAAATTCTACAACTTTCAAAGTCTTTAAATATCATATAAATTAAATGATGCTATAAGAGAAGATACTTAGGTAGCTTGTACCTCTTAATTTCATCACCTATTTTGCTCCTACAAACTACCAATTATAAAATAAATAAGTTGCAAGGATGTAATTAATGTACAGCACAGGTAATATAGTCAATCTTTTATAACTTTTTATGGAGTGTAATCTATAAAGTTGTTGAATTACTATACTGTGAACTTAAAGCAATATAATATTTTAAGTTAAATATACTTCAAAAACGGTAATAAATATTCACTCATCACTTCAAAAAAAAGGAAAGAGAGAAAGAGAAGGTACTTAGGGATTCTGATGATTAATGTTTTGTGTCAACTTGACTGGGGTAACGGAGGCCAAGGAAACTGGTAAAACATTATTTTTGGGTGTGTCTGTGAGGGAGTTTTGGAAAAGATTAACATTTGAATTGACAGACAGATTACAGAAGATGTGCCCTCAGCATTGTGTGTAAGATGTGCCTTCACTGGGGGCCTGAATAGAACAAAATGTCAGGAGAATGAATTTACTCTCTGCTTGAGCAAGGACCTCTGTCTTCTCCTGCCCATGGACATAAGCACTCCTAGTTCTTGGGCTTTCAGACTCAGAACTAGACTTATACCATTGTACCCCAGTTCTGGGGACTTTCAATTCAGAGTGGGACTTATTCCATTGCCTCGTCTGATTCCTAAGTCTTTGTGTTTGGACTGGAACTACAACTTCCTTTCCTCTGCTTCCAGCTTGCAAACAGCAGATTGTGAGATTTCTCATCCTCCGTATTCACCAAACCAATTTCTCATAATAAATTTCTTTCTATATATCTACATATATTGATATTATTTCTCTGGAAAATCCTGACTAGTACAGGGATAATGGAAGAAAAGTGTATATGAAGAACCTGAACCAATAGATGGTTTTCAATACCTAAGTTACAGAAATAATACTTGCATCTAGGATAAACTAAGGACTTAATAAGTATCACTTGAATAATAAAATAATAAATGAATAGATGAATTGATCAATTAATTTGACTTTAAAAAATAAGCATATTAGATTATATTTTAAAACATACCCAGGATCTGTACTACTCAATTAATAAAGAATGCAGACATGAAAATGACTGTCATTTTCATGAAGGAAGAAGTTTATATGCACAGCTCCCTAAAAACAGGAGGCATGCCACACCATGCCACACATGAGGAGGAACCAGGGTCAGTCAGGAAGCAGAAGGAACAAGAAGAAAACATGGGTAAGAGCCTTTATTGTGGTTTCTGAAGGAAGAAAAGGGAGAGGTAGGTCAGGTAGGCTTAGAATTGTCTAGTTTGAATAATTTCAGTGTGCTCTCAGTTGTCTGGTACCTGCCCTGAGGTGATTAGAGCAGGGTAATGCTAGCCTAGCTGGAAGTGTAAAAGCCCATTAAGGTCTGGAGGAGAGGGCTATGGATTGGATAGTTGGCATATGAAAGACACACTCCCAGGTAAATTTTCTTCTATCTCTAGGATTTAGGTAAGGCTGAGACAAACAGTCCCAGTGTCCACAAGGCCCAAGATGTCAAAGCATCAACATAAAAAGACATGCATAATACAGATTAGAAGACTTATTGTCTATTATTTTTGTTTGCTCAATCTCTCTCTCTCTCTCTCTCTCTTTTTTTTTTTTTTTTTTTTTTTTTTTTTTTGGCATGGGAGGATTCCCACATTTATTCAGTGTGATTCTGGTAAGACTTTTCAACAAATAACTCTACGTGTCTGCCAATCATGGCACCCCACATGCCTGAACACAGTGATTGATCTATCAACAAGCACATGATCCAAGGTTAGTCAGATTCTTTATCTTATTTATATGATGGAGGAGAGAAATAAACGAGACCAGTAAAGTCATAAGATGCAGAAAAAGGTAGTGCAAGTGAGAAGTAGTCCTGATGACATCGTTTGAACCCCCAGCTGAAAGTGCCCCCTTCAGGTGGACTTTTCAGTTAAGGATAAGGCAATCATTGCAGGCTTATTTTGCTTAAGAAATTTTGAGTTTGGTTTATCAACTTACAATGAAAATAATCATGATACAATATCACTTTAATTTTTATACTAGAAATCATCATCAATCTCAAGCCCTGATTGATCCCAATTAATTTCAAGCATGCATGAATGGTCTCAGCCAGTTCTACAAAGTATAGAAAAATTAAATCCTTAGTGGATCCTCTAGTGGATTTTCTATTAAATACATTAGGCATCAATTAAATCTCACAGTATTTCATTCTATAAAAGGTGACATCATATTAACATTGTAAAAGATACAGTGTATCTTGTGAAAGGAAAATCAAAATGGAGTCAGTATCGCTAAAAGAGCTCTCTGAAACGGAACTGGGAGGAAGTGTGACTTATGAATGTTTCAGCCCAGATACAATCTAAGCTTTGACCACTTAATGTCTTAAAACAGTTATCCAGAACATCAGCACAATGTTCCACAAACTCAGGATACTTATCCTACCCTTACCCTAAGTAACTTGTGACAGTCTATCTCTTAAGGACAAATATTTCTTTTTTTCCTTTTTGTGTCTGTCAATGATAATTCTTGCCAGACAACTTTAGCAACCTTGTGGCTTTTGCCTTTATAAACGCCTGACTCTTTCTCTTCCCCAGAACACTCTTTTGGTTTTACCCAAATATGTGTCTCCCAAACTGCAATTCTTAAGACATCCCCAAAACAAACTCTTTGTTCTTTGCAGCCTTGCTACTGATTATTGGTTGACAATCTACATTAGTATAATTTGTAGCTATTCAACACTAATAAAATAGGATTGAACATTTTCATGTGTAATTATTTGAGATTTGTAATAAGTATTTATTTATATTTAAAAATAACTTTGATTTTTCCAAACTTGAATTTCTCAGTTAATATTGTGCTTGTCTACTTGCAAAAAACACTCATCTTTCTTAACTGTATAATGAATTAAACTATCTGGATAGCCTCCACATTTTTTTACTTCTTCAACATTGATTTAATTATTCTTGGACTTCTGTACTACCACATAAATTTTATAATCAGCTTGCCAAGTACCACAAAATATCTTGATGAGATTATAATTGGATAACATTCAATTTATAAATTAATTCTGGGACCATTGACATCATTATGACATTAATTCTTGCAAAAGCCCATGAATGTGAAATAATGTTTCCAGTAAAGATTTGATTTATACTAGGTTGCTTTATATTTTTGTTCCTATACAAAATATATTTTTTCTTAAAAATTTTGTTTTCTGTTTAGCACTAGTTTATAGAAATTTTATATTGATCTTATATGCAACAAATTTATGAATTCTCTTTCTAATTCTAATAAGTCAGTAAACTCTCAGATTTTATGTTTTTAGATAGACAGTTCTATAGTATGCAAGTAAACAAAGTATATTTACAATATGTGTATCAGTAGGCTTTTGCTTCTAAACAAGCTATCCCAAAGCTTAGTGGCTTAAAATAGAAACTATTTAAATAGCTCACTGTTCTTCAGGTCAACTATCTGGATGGAAAGTTCTTTTGATCTTGGCTGGGTTCACTCGTATATACATTTGCTGTCAGCAGTTGGTCAGCAAACGACTCTTCCTCTGAGGGGTCAGCCAGGTAGAGTGGTTAACTGGGCCACCCATGTTTCTTATCATCCAATAGCTAGCTCATAGCAGCTTGCCATGTTTCCAAGAGAATATAAGTGTGTATTGCCTCTTAAAGCCTAGGCCCAGAAATGTATTTCTGTGGTTTATTGTCTAAACAAGCCAAAAGGTCAGCCCAGATTCAAGAGAGGGAAATTTGACTACACGTTTTTTTGGGAAGTAGCTATGAAATCACATTGGCAAAAGGACATAGATGCAGGTAAAGAGGGTCATTTTTACAATAAGTTATACAATTCTTCTAGTTTTATTCCCTTTTCTCTCGTGATATTTTAGGTAGCTTTCTGGTTCATTTTTACAAAGAAAGGTAATATTCTATTACTTACTCTTTGGGGTCAAACTTAAGATAATGGTTGCTAAAAATTATTTGTAGTGGATAAGATGCATTATTAGACAAGAGACTTGATTTTCATCATCACATGTACTGTTGTTAGTGAAGAGTGTTATGCTATTTATGCCAAAGCCTTTACATTACCTCTCAAATCCTTGTGGGGTTTTTTTTGGTTTTTTTTTTTTTTTTTTTTTTTTTTTTTGCGGTGCGCAGGCCTCTCACTGTTGTGGCCTCTCCCATTGCGGAGCATAGGCTCCAGACGCGCAGGCTCAGGGGCCATGACTCACGGGCCTAGCCGCTCTGTGGCATGTGGGATCTTCCTGGACCGGGGCACGAACCCATGTCCCCTGCATCGGCAGGTGGACTCTCAATCACTGCACCACCAGGGAAGCTCTCAAATCCATTTTTTATGCACATCTTATTAGATGTGTGTGTTTTAAATTTTCAGTGCTCCTCTGTTTCTCTTTTGATTCTCAACTTATATTCTTTTCTAGGCATATCTTAATTATACACCATGTTGCATGTGACTATTTCACTTTCCATTCATAAATTTTTCTTGACTGTTTACATTTTCTTTTTAGTAACTTCATTTTTCTTCTCTCTCTTTTTTCCCCCTTAGTTCTTAATTAAGCATTACTTCTGGCTATGTCTGTTGGGGTATGGGGTATTTCTAGGAGATATTAGCATTTGAATTGGTAAACTGACTAAAGAAGTTTACCCTCCCCAATGTGACTGAGCATCATCCAATCCATTGAGGGCCTCAATAGAGCACAAAGGTAGAAGAAGATGGAATTCTCTCTCTCTCTCTCTCTCTCTCTCTCTCTGTCTCTCTCTCTCTCTCTCTCTCTGCCTGAATATTTGAGCTGGGACATAAGTCTTATTCTGCCCTCAGACTTGGGAATTACACCAACTGACACTCCTCACTCTTGTTTGTCAGGGCTATGGACTCAGACTGGAATTTACACCATAAACTATCTAATTCTCAGGCCTTCAAACTTAAACTAGAACATATACCATCAGTGCCCCTGATTCTCAGGCCTATAGACTTGGACTGGAACCACACCACCAGCTTTCTTGGGTCTCCAGCTTGCAGACAACAGATTGTGGGACTTCTCAGCATTCACAATCATGTGAGTCAACTTCTTACAATACATTTCTTTCAGGAGATAGATATGTAGATAAATAGATGGATAAATAGATAGATTTTATCGGTTATAGGATATATATATTATATATGATATGGGTTATATGTACATATAGTATATTGTAATCTCTTTGTATTAGAGTTCTCCAGAGAAACAAATTCTCTGGAGAATTCTAATACAAAGAAACTAAATTTAGAAAAAAAAAACAAAATAAGCTTTTTTGATTTTTAATTAATTTGGTCTATAGATGCTCCTAAATGTCAGTCAGTCAATCTGTCAACAGTATGTTTTATGTACCATCATGTAATAGAAGCTAAAAATATAGCAGCAAACAAATGATATAATTCCTGCTCTCATAAAGTTTACATTCCAAGAAGTAAACATATAAACATACTTTGTGAAAGGTAGTCTCTCACTTTAAAGACTGAAGAGTGCCTTTGGTATTTTCCGTGTATGTAGTCTGCGGTCCATGAACAGATTGCTATATCATAGCACACTGGTCCCTGGAAGGCATTGGGACTCAGGCTTTCAAATTTGCTGTTATTTTTTTTTTTCCTCAAACCACTTAAAAAATTCTACACTAAAAGAGAAAAATGACTGATCATTTAAAAAAATCAATAGTGCTACCTCTATTTTTAGACCAAATTTAACAGTTATATGGAGTCCAAATTTGTCTACTTCTCTTTCATATGTAGGTTTTCCCATGGTGATAATTTTATAAGTGGTTGATCAGGGCATTCAGAGAAAGAACAATGAAGAGGAAGAGTCTGAATTAGCACAGCTCACCTGAGCACAACTCCTCTCACACTTTGGAATCACATACTAGAATCTGATTATGGCAACCCTCAGCAGCCTGCACTGCCATGGGGAATTTGACTCTCTACATCTTATTAGCCTGGGTATTCCTTGAGGACCAGAGTACTTGGTTCTCTTTCATCTCCATTGCCCCATCCTAGTTCAGTTCCTGGTACCTACTCAGTGATATCTGGTAAACAAATATAAGAACAAACTTCATGTATATTAATATCCATGAAAGAACTGCTTTCTCCTGCCAGTTATTTTGGTTTATAGACACTAAAAATGTTAATAACGTGATTTCTGGAAATCACAGATGCAAGGGCATGCATATCCCCATTGTACTTCCAAATATAATTTCTGAATAATGTTTTTAAATAAGGATTTCTCATTGAAATCCTCTCAATGCCCTTCAAAAAGGGTAAACATTGGAGAAATTATTGCAAAAAAGTCAGTTGACTCAAACTGAATGAGCCAGATATTTGCTCTATGTCACTGCTGCCTTTTCTATGTAATCTCTGAGTAATTTCTGACTTCTTGGAGGGTGGTTTCCTTCTCTTTTTCAAAAATGCAGAGATTGATCGAATAGCAATATTAACATAAATCTGCTTATCAGCCAAAAGCAAGTTAAGCATTCTTAAACAAAGGGAGTGTACATGATCACTAGGACATGTAGGCAATGTTGTGCATCTCATCCTTTAATCCTGAAGTAGCCTTGACTGCAGAAGTCCAGGAGTTGATTGAAAACATGATCCAGAAAAAGAGAAAAGGTTTTGCATAATTGAGACAGTTTCTGTAATATTGGAATCTGGCACAATATACTTTTAGTTCTGGTATTTTTAGAATAAATTAAATAAGAGTTCATATTAAATAGCTTAGTGAGGGTTGAAGTTCCAGATTCCTGAAAATGATGTTTTTAGTAGCTCATTCTCACTGTCTTCAGAGACTTTGCTGCTGTTAGAGCCCTAGTTACATGTGCTTTCACACAAGGTGGGTGGAGAATTCTCAGTGAAGTTTCCAGGATGAAAAGGTTTAATGTCACTTTCTCACCTTGTTCATGACTGTTAATCTTGTTCTGAGGTCTTTCTTCTGAAGGTCTCACTTTTGGCTGCATATCAACGTCAAAGATCTTTGATTATTTTGTTATCACTTTCTTTAGAAATATGGAAATATGTCTTTAAGTGACAACTCCATTACACTTCATGACGAGGTTGTAGTATGGCCTACAGTTCTAATGTACAGTGCTCTGGACTTATTTTTTGCTAAAATATCTTCCATAAAGTGATATATAATCTGTGTCTTTCCTAATAGAAATAAGGTCTGCTCATATATCAGGATATTTCCTAATTGCTTCTGCAAAAACATTGTAATTACTTAATTACCATCTAGTAATGGTCATTTCAAATGGACATGTTAGTTTATGTTGTCTTCCTCAAAATGTCCATGTCAATACTATAATCAATGTTTTTGATCAAATCTTCCACATTAGTAAATAACAAACCAATAAGTCTATATCTGAATTTTTTAAAATTATTTGCTTAGAATAATTTGCTTAGCTAAGAATTTGCTTAGCTTTTGCTTGAGGCAAAAGCTATCACTAGCTATTGAGCAAATCACATACCTCTTAGCTATTTCTGTAATGACAATGACTGTTGCCAACAATTAAAAATTTTATTTTATAAAACTTTCTTCTTAGCTGATAGTGGATTTCCGGAACTTGAATGTTTGGGCTTGGTTTTCTCAGTGCTCTTCTGTTTTTATCCTTTATAACTTATTGTTCCCTCAAGTACTATAGTTGGATAAGTATATGTATTTCCAATCAACATATATTAACTAACCCCCATCATATCTCAATACTTGTCTTAGGAATTAAGATAAAGCAATAAATGAGATACACTGGCACTCCCCATGGACCTTAAAATCTAATGTGAAAGTATAAGAAAAGGACACAAAAGATCCGGGACTTGGAAAGGGTAAGAGTGAAGTCTTGAAGAAAGAATTAACATGGAATTCTCAAGAAATGGTGAAATCAACATCAATGACTTTGATGGAGGGAAAAGTAAATTTTTAGTTTTCTCTTTATTGGTTAACATTCCATTCATGTCGAGGGCACCAGTTACTGATTTTTTGTATCTTTCTCAGTGAAATTTTCTTCTAAATTAATACTTCAGTCTTAGAATTTATTGGTTAATGTTTGTGTGTGTGAGTAGTGCAAGAAGACTTCTATTTTCCTCTTACCCTTTTAATGAACAAATTTGGTGGAAAATAGGATCAAATGTGAAAATTGTTGTGCAAGTGCATTGACGCCATGTTGTGATATGAAAAAAATAAAAATAAGATTTGCTCAAAAATATTATACCCATTTCCATTATCTCTCAAATATAAAAAGTATTTAAAAATTTAGTGGCTTATTAAGAGCTCATTTTGGAATTTTGTTCAACTTGGCCAAATATGTCCAATTAGCATTCCAGAAAGTTGACTGGTACAGTGTAATGATTAAGATGCATGTTACAGAATGTTACAGAATCCAACAGTCTCTGAGGGTCCCAGACAGTTATAATCCTGGCTTTTCCATACACATGTTACCTGGACATTCAGCCTTCAATTCTACAATTTTAGCAACTACATTTTACAAATTTCAGGTGGAATTGCAGTTCAATAGCTTAAGATATTAATTGGTACTTTTATTTTGTTGACAATGACTATATAGTTTTATTAATATCCTTTAATTTACTTCCAATTTATTTTGATTTATTTATTTCAGAGCCATATGAAAATATTCTAACATTCTCTTATTTATTAAAAAAAATTCATTACTTATTTTGATGTTACCCAGATGGCAAAGAGATTTTTAGCAATTTTGGACATATTTTTGCTACATTTTCAAATGATCTGTCAAAATGACAAGAGTTTTGGTAGCACTTTCATAAATAATGCTGTGGCACATTATACTTGTTTCTATTTTCATTTAAAATTAATGATGTACTTTAAAACCCATACATTCTCTTTTAAAACAATTCATAACTGTATTAAATTTGGGGTATTTTCCATTAATAATTCTTTTGTATTTAAACTTTACTTTTTTATTTTCCAACATCTTTATTGGAGTATAATTGCTCTACAATGGTTCATTAGCTTCTGCTGTATAACAAAGTGAATCAGCCATACGTATACACATATCTACTCTCTCTTGCGTCTCCCTCCTACCCTCCCTATCCCACCCCTTTAGGTGATCACAAAACACTGAGCTGATCTCCCTGTGCTATGCAGCTGCTTCCCACCAGCCATCCATTCTACATTTGGTACTGTATAAATGTTCATGCCACTCTCTCACGTGGTCCCAGCCCACCTCTCTCCCTCCCCATGTCCTCAAGTCCACTCTCCATGTCTGCATCTTTATTCCTGTCCTGTCCCTAGGTTCTTCAGGACTCTTTTTTTTTTTTTGATTCCATATATATGTGTTAGCATACGGTATTTGTTTTTCTCTTTCTGACTTACTTCACTCTGTATGACAGACTCTAGGTCCATCAACCTCATTAAACTTTACTTTTAAAATATTTTTATGTATAATTTCAGAAATAATAAATTTGAAGCTTGTTATTTTTATTTGAGTCAATGTCACTGGTATTGCTTAGTTTTCTAGCTTATTTTAATAGTAAAGAATTCATACTTAGCATGCATGACTACGAATTAACTTTAAAATTCTCATTAAGAAATTCTAGCTTATGATAATTTTATTAAATGTTTAGCAGGTTAATTTTCTACACATATTCATTTGTAAATTTTATTATAAGTTATTGTTAGATAAGTCTTTAGCCACCTCTACATATTTTATATTACTTTACCCAGATTTTTAAATCAGCCTTAGTGAGACACAATTTTAATACACTGAAATTTACCAGTTTTCACTGTAAAAGTCAATGTATGCATACATTTGATAGTGACTAACAGAAAATTTCCATCACTCCCCAAATTTCATTTCCTTCCCCTTTAACTGTAAATGTTCTCTCCTCACATCTCTTAACCTGTAAAATGCTGATATTCTTTCTAAAATAATAATTTTGTCTTTTTAAAAATATTTTTTGTAAAAACAAAATCATATGCAGCCTTTTGTGTTTGGCTTCTTTTGCTTAGCGTACTGCTTTAGAAAAGTGTACATGTTGATGTTTATATCAATAATTTATTTTCTCTTATTGCTGAGTAGTATTCCATTGGATAGATATACTACAAATTATCTATTCGTCATATGAAGGACCTTTGGTTTCTTACCTATTTGGATGTTATGAAAAAAGCTACCATGAACGTTCACTGCAATCTCTGTGTAGTTATAGGTTTTTATTTTTCTTTGTTATGCATTTAGGGATGGAATTATTGGGTCATATAAAAAGCACATGTTTAATCTTAAAACAAACTAACAAACTGTTTTCCTAGTTGCTTCACATCCATTCAAACACTGAGTCTTTTTTTAATATCAATCACTTCAATATGTATGTAGTTCTAACTCACTGCGGTTTTATTTTGCTGTTCCCTAATGACTAATCTTATCAAGTATTTTTAAACATGCTTCTGTGGTGAAATGTCTGTTCAAATCCTTTTCTCATTTTATCTATTTTTTATTTTTTTCTTATGTTGTCACAAAAGATATGCTCTTGATATATTTTAGATTCAAACTCTTTTTCAGAAAAGCAACTTGCAAATATATTCTCCCAGTCTATGGCTTATTTTTCATTGGTTTCACACTGTCTTTTAAAGAGAAAAAAATGTTAAATTTATCATTTTATTTTATGCTTTTTATGTCTTAATTAAGAATGTTTTGCCTAACCAAAGTTAAGATTTTTTTTTCTAGAAGATATTTCCCTTACATTTAGGTTGATCTTTCATTTTGAGTTTAACTTCTATATATATATATATATATATACTCTTTTTTTTTTTTTTTTTTTTTTTTTTTTTGCAGTACGCGGGCCTCTCACTGTTGTGGCCTCTCCCGTTGTGGAGCACAGGCTCCAGCCGCGCAGGCTCAGTGGCCATGGCTCACGAGCCCAGCTGCTCCGCGGCATGTGGGATTCTCCCGGACCGGGGCACGAACCCGTGTCGCCTGCATTGGCAGGCGGACTCTCAACCACTGCACCACCAGGGAAGTCCTAACTTCTGTATATATTTTAAGGTTAGATTTGAAGTTAAATTTTTGCACATTAATATCCAACTGTCCCAGTAGTACCTGTTAAAGGGGTTACCCTTTCCTCCATCAAACTGCCTTCAAAACTTTGTTAAAAATCAATTGAACATACTATTATTTGTCTATATATGGATTTTGTATACAGTTCCATTGATCATGTCAATTTTAAACCCATGAAGACATTCCACAATGTCTTCAAGGCAGTTAGTCTAAGTTCTCCACTTTGATATTCTTTTTTCCCAATTTTTTTGGTTATTCTAGATCTGTTGAATTTCCATGAAATTTTGTAATTGGATTGACATTTTTTACCAAAAAAAAAAAAAAAAAAAAAGTCCTGTTGGTGTTTTAACTTGGAATTCTTTGAATCTATAGATGAATTTGGGGAGAATTGATATAATCCTAACAAAACTGGGTCTTGTAATCTTTGAACATGGTTTATCCCTTTATTTTTGTTTTCCTTAATTTTTCTCAGTAATACTTTGTGGATTTCCATGTACGGGTTTTGAACAACTTCTGTTAACTTTATCCCTAACACTTTCACATATTTGTTCAAATTATAAATGGTAATTTTTTTACTGTTAAATTTCCATTTTTCTTTAAGTATGTAAAATAAAATTGATACATGTCTAATGACCTAGTAGTACACTATGGATTTCCTAACTCACATATAATTTCTAGCAGATTTGTTTTTTCACAGTTCGACTGAATTATCTGCATATGTTATCATAACCAGCAAATAGCACAATTTTACATTTTTTGTTTCAATTTGTATGACTTTTCCTTTTCTTCTTGTCTTTTTGCACTTTCATGACCTTCCTTAAGCATGATGTTGAATAGAAGTGGTGAGAGAAAACAAAATAGGTGAAAACAATCGGCATTACAATGTGCAAGATTTTAGCAGTTTTCCTTTATCAGGCTGAGGATGTGTTTTTCTAGTTCTAGTATACTGAGTTATTTTCATGAATGGATTTTGAATGTTATCACATTTTTCCTGCATTTATTAATATGATTTGTGCTTTTTTCTTAGTGTGTTAATATAGTGAATTACATTTTTGATTTTTAAATGTTAGCACAATTTGCATTTCTTAGATAAATTCTACTTTGACTCATATATATTCATATATGTATATACATATGCAAAATTAGTTGAATGTAACATTTTTCTTTTGCCTTAAGAAATTTATTTAACATTTTTTGTAACACATGTGTACTGGAAATCAATTATTCCAGCATTTTGTTCCTGAAAACGTCTTTATTTTGCCTTCTTTTTCAAGATACATTTTCTACATTATAATTTTAAGTTAACTGTTGGTTTTTCATTCCCTCTGTACTTTAAAGATACTCCTTTATTGTCTTTCAGCTTGCATACTTTCTGATTGTGGTTTTATTGTCTTTGTTCCTTGTTTCTTTTGCTCTGGTTTTATGTTCAAAGATATTATCTTTATTAGTGGTTTCCAGCAATTTCATTCTTATAAGATTTGATGTAGTTTTCCTGATGTTGTTAACTTTTAACTTTTTGGGGTTTTTGTGTTTATAGTTTTCATTGAAAGTTGGAAAATTTTAACTTTTTGGGTTTTTTGTGTTTATAGTTTTCATTGAAAGTTGGAAAATTTCAGCCATTATTTTTTCAAATAATTTTCTGTCCACCGTTTTTCCTGTAACTCCAGTTATGTGTATAAAATGCTGATTGATATTGTTCTAAAGATCTGTTTATATGTAGTAGTTCTATTAGTATTTTTGTTTCAGATTTTCTTTTCTTCTCTGTTTCATTTGGATAGTTTTTATTTCTATGTATTCATATTCATTGATCTTTTATTCTGAAGTTTCTAATCTCCTGTTAATATCTTCCAGTGTATTTTTCATTTCAGATAGGCTATTTCATCTCTAGAAACCCAATTTTATTCTTTTCTCATCTTCCATTTTGCTACTCATTATGTTCATTTTTTTCTATATCATCTTGAAAATATGTATTATACTTATGATAGATGTTTTAATGTTCCTTACTGTTAATTCTGTAATATTTTAAAATTCTGGGCTTGCTTCCATTTGCTGCATTTTCTCCTGAGTATTGATCATATTTGCTTACTTCCTTTCACGGTTGTTAGTTTTTATTCGAATACAGGGCATTATGAATTTTATGTTTTTGTTTCTTGTGTATTGTTGAGAGTCCTTTAAATATTGTTGGGTTTTGTTCTGGGACACAGTTAAGATATTTGGGATCAGTTTGATCATTTCAAGACTTGCTTTTTTAAAAAAAAATTGTTCCTGTCTTTTATTTATTTATTTGATTTTTTTAACATCTTTATTGGAGTATAATTGCTTTACAATGGTGTGTGAGTTTCTGCTTTATAGCAAAGTGAATCAGTTACTAAGCTTTGTTAGGATGGTCAAGACAAAGCAGTATAAATTTAACTTGTCCTTATTACTAATGCAATACTATCTATATATTGAGGTCTATACACTATGCCCTTTGTATTGTAAGTCTTTCCACTTTGGTTGGGACACTAACTTTTCCCAACTCTTTGTGAGCTACAAGCATTATTCCACTTGTTGCTTTCCAATACTTCTTTCCCTAACCTCAGATAGTGCCCTCTTATGCATGTAAAGCTCAGTTCTCAGACAAAAATGAGGCGTTTCCCCAACACAAATATCCAGTGCTCACTCTCTGTCAATCTCTCTCCTCTCTAGAATTTTGCACTGTACATTTTATCCACCTTGGCCTTCCAAACTCCAAACTCTGTCTCCTCAACTCAGCAAGCACTCCAAGCTTTGTCTGGTTCTCCACGCTCTGCATTTAAGTCTGGAAATTATCAAAGCCATAAGCTAGGGCAATAATGGGGCTCATCTCATTTATTTTTATTTATTCAAGAATCACATTCTTATACTGCCTATTTCCTGTGGCTCAATATCTTAAAAATGGTTGTTTTATATATTTTGTCTGGTTTTCTAGGTGTTTTTCTTTTTCTAGTTTGGAAATATTTTTTTTTTCATTTATTCCACCTTCACTGAAAACAGAGACAGATTTTTTTTAAGTACGTATTTTTTATATTTCTAATTTTGCTATGTATGGTTTTCCATTTCTGTTCATAACAAGAATATATCATAAATGTCAAGATGCAAAACTTCCTGGATTTAAATCTCTGCTTTGTCAATTTCTTATTTAGGTGATATTAGATGGGTTTCTGAACACTGTATCTCAGTAACTCCTTATAGATTTGTTGATATGATTAAATTAGTTAGCACTTATAAAGTACTTAAAACCATGTCTGTCATATATTACTATCTTTAATTCTGTTATCTAGTCATTTACCTTTAAATCAGGAATTCAAAGCCAATTATCAGTATCATTATGCTTGTTAATACATTTTGCATTTTGTCTTTATGATTTTTAGTTTATTTTTAAAATAAGTCATTTTAGTATTTTAATATAAAGTATCTCACAAATCTTGTGCTTCTGTTTTTTAATGCATCATATACATAACCCTTAGGCTAAATAATGTATACATATAACCTCAGTGAATCTCCAGGACAACCCTATGGGAAAAATACTATAGATAGTTACACTCTACAAACATAGAGAATGCGGTTTAAAATGGTTAAACAATTTCCCCAAGGTCCTACAGCTGTTTCACAAACAGTGGGATACAAACTCAGTTCTTTGTGATTCTAGAACCTGATCTGGTAGCAGCTATGTGATATTACCTTTATTAAATTTAATATAAGTAGAGTAAACATGAGTCCAGTTTTGCTTTACATGGTTCTGCTTCATATCTGTTATCGTGGCTTAATTTTTACAGTTCCCATCTATGGTTAACTTGCAAAAAATTCCAGCTTGTTTGATAAATTGTATGTTCACTCTATTTATAACAGGTATTATTGACTGATATGATTTATAATGAGTATCTAAAACCTAGGAAGAGGTTTATACAGTTAAAGGAGGTGAAGTCTGCAATGTCATTTACCAGTGTTTCACTGATTTTTATCACTGTGACTTTTAGAGAAAAAAAAAATGACATAGTGATGACAAAACAGAAATTTGTTAGAATTTAGCAATTTGTTATTTAGCAATTCCAGTTCTGCTGCTTGGTACCAAATGAGACAGATATTGAATGACAGAGATTAGATGAAGGAATGAACTTTGTCCAATACTCAACACTCCTTTCTTTCCTCTTCAGCTTTGGCTGAGATAGAAATACAATAATTAAATGTTTTTAGCAAGAATCCATAATTGAGTGCTATTTGGGGGTTGGAAGGCTAGAACAAAGAAAGATGTTAAGAGCAAGAGAAAATACATAGAACTAATATAAAAGAGAAGTGAATAGCCGACAAAGTTTTTAATCATATCAGAACCATACTTTTTTAAAAAAGAGCAGTAGACATAAAAATAATCCATTCATTCATTTCTGTCATTCCCGAACAGGTATAATAAAATATTTAGTATTATACTATGCAAATGTGGAAAAGATGGTGAAAACAAAGTAGAAAATGTTCTCAGAAGGAAGGTCACTGTGTTATTAAAGGTTGTCTAAGTTATTTTATCTGTGAAGTGAAGGAAAACACTGCTTTTCAACTGAAGGAAGTACTGAATGATATGCTAGTAATTGATAAGTAGTTCAGGGACTGTCATGGAGTAAATGGTATAAAATTGTCTACTTTGCAGTGTCTGTCATGCTGTTCCTTTTGCTTGGAAATCTTCCTTCAAATATGTGTATGGCTTTCCTTATCTCGATCACTGACAAGTCACCTTCTCAGTGAGGTCTTCCACAGTCACCCTATTTAAATTGCTAAAGCCTGTGCACACACAGCTCCTAGCTTCCTCTCTGTATTTGCCCACTTACCACATAATTCCACCTAATATGGTATATATTTTTCTTGTTCATGATCTCAAACCTACTAAAATGTGAAGGCCATGCAAGCAGGGATTTATGTTTATTTTGCTCACTACTAATCACCAATACACATATCAGTACCTGGTATGGTTCAGTAAATTCCAGTTGCATGCATGAAGAATGAAAGAAGAATTAATTCTGCTTCAGTCCAAATGGTTGAACAAAATTTGGGGGATAAATTGGAGGTTGGCAGGTTAGGCTCCTCACGTGAAACATCAGAGCTGCAATCTGTCTTTTTATGAGTTAGTAGCTGCTTCGACCATGACTATAATATTCCTGAAGTGACCTATGAACAACTGACAAGAATACTTTTAAGACTCACAGATTGGATGAGAGGTTGAATTTTGAGTTTTGTTTCCTTTAACACAGAGAAAGTCTGATGATGTAGGGAAGCTATAAAAAGATATTGAAAGCACTACAACTTACAATAATAAAATAAAGAATGTCTGTCCCATTTAATCTTGGGGCTTGCTAGTTTATTTCTGTTATTGTATCTAACCTGAAAGACTAACTTTTATGCAACCTGAAAGATAAAGACTGAACCAACAGGAAAGATGAAGAAGGTCTGGACTCTGGGAGTTAGGGTTGAGGACAATAATCATTCAGGAGGAGCAGTAGCCCATGGAGCCTTTTCTGCAATTTTTAGTAACACAGATATGGTTTAGAATATAGATGCTTGTTCTGAGAGAGAAGAAAGGACCGTTTTATATGTCTTTATTTCTCTAACACTTTTGAATGTACAAAATCATTTTTGGATTTTTAATATTACCTAAAATTTAACTGACTCAGTGAAAGAGTTTGAGAAAATGAAATAATTTGAGCTCAACAGTACAACTTGAAACAGGAAAGACCTGCATGTGTTGTTGTGTCAATCCCCTTGATACAATAGCTCTGCCAATTTACTTGAAAAATGTGCAGGCTTGTACTTCCAGCTCATCTTAAGAGAGAACAGTTTGGATGCAGCACCTTACAAATCTTCCAGACCATTAACTCACCTATTTCTGCTTCACCTATAAAAAGATATTTTGCACTGTGTTTCTCTAAAGCACACAGAAACAGAATGAGTTATATGCTTAACATTTTTAACATTCAGGAAAATAAAACATTAATTTGTTTTTTCCATAGAACCATTGCATGTTAGGCTATTATCTCATAAATATGTCTGTGGTTTTCCAACTATGCCAAAAGCAAAACATTTGGTGATTCATTATAGGGATGCAGGCCTCATACCCTACATATTTTTAGAGAAGAAAAACCCTTTTGGCAATGAAATAATGTTCATCATTACCCTGAGGTGAATTTTGTTTACATTGTATTAAATTGAACGGAGAAAGATTGTACATGAGACATGGTAGGTTTGTTAAGAGGAAAATAAACACATTGAATTTTAAGGTGAACTTTTTCACTTGAACCTTTATTTCCGAAATAATGTTCATCATTACCCTGAGGTGAATTTTGTTTACATTGTATTAAATTGAACGGAGAAAGATTGTACATGAGACATGGTAGGTTTGTTAAGAGGAAAATAAACACATTGAATTTTAAGGTGAACTTTTTCACTTGAACCTTTATTTCCGACAATCAATAGTCTTGGAGAATAACACTTTAGTGAGGTCTTAATAAAATATATGTGTTCAATAATGTGTTGTGACCGTACTTCATTTTATTTCTAACAACATGACAAATATTGTGGATAGTGAACTTGCCTATATAATTTCTAATTCTCACAGCAACTCAGCCAAATAGATATCACAGTCTTTGTCTTATGGAATAAGGTTAATTCAGAGGAGATCAGTTAGCTAAAAGATAAGCATGACCAGCATTGCAACTATGCCTTGCTGATTTCATCAGTTAGAATATGTTTTTATGAGTAGTTACTGATAGCGCTCCTATATTATATTTAGAGTGAAAATTAGAGAATGCAAAGAAAGAAAAAGTAATAAAGAACCTAGAAATATAAACATATATATGTATACATTTTATTAATAGTTAAAACTATTAATTAAATTATAAATTGAAAACATATATTTTATGTAGAAATTAAGGTGGAAAATATTTCAAGAAAGAAAATCACTCTTCTGATTAAACCCATGTATAGAGATGTGAATATTTCACAATTCAGCTCAAATATTTAATTTTGAGTCCATGTTGAGATTGCTAGTTGAAATTTTTCTTAATGTCTAAACTAGAAAAAAAATTAAGCATTACTGGAAATATATTGAAATCATTTACTAATTTATACTATGTTTAAAATGCCAACTTATAATTATAAATCAAAAATATTTATGAGAACTGTCACACGAATATAAGCAACAAGTAAGTCTACCGTAGGTGATTTAAAGGTGAAGGAGAGGTGGTTTCTGCTATCAAATGTAAAGAGCTTGGAAGCCATTTCTTCTGTCCTCTTCACAAGTAAAAACTCAAAAAGCTGAAAATCTACAACTTTCTTATATCCATTAGAATATTAAGGTCATGGGTACACTGCCAATCTGAAAAACTGGAGAAAGAGCCAAGTACAAAGAATCACAGCCTATGGTAAGGTAGATTGCTGGAGATTCAGCGTGAACTAGAGTTAAAACTATTGAGGCCCAGTCCAGGGGGCTCCCACACTTTTGTGAGTTTCACCTCCAGGAGCTCTATCAGGTTATCACAGGTAAGATCAGAGAAATATCCTCTTATGCTCAGGCTGGCAGAGGGGAAAAGTAGCTATTTTTTAAATAAATTAAGGGGAAAAGTAATCATTTTAATATAAGCTTAAAGTCCTCTGTTCTCCTTAACAAAGTTGACATACCAAACTGTCCATGTCTTGAGAGATAGTCCCATTCTCCTACAATATTAGTAAATAGAATTCTTGTTTTTCAGTTAAGAAAGCCAAAATAAACATATCTACTTATATGTGTTTTCAAATCCCTTGAAAACAAGTCATGATTTGAATCTCTATTTTTTTTCTAAAACATGATTCTATTGTTTAGCATAAATGCTGTATAAACTATAGTTTTTGTTAAGCAGTAAAAGATACTATTTAAGAGCAAAAGCTGAAGTCAAATTGCCTGATTTCAAATCAGACTCTTCCGTTTCCTAGTTGTGTGAACTTGGCCAAGCTGTTTAACTTCTCTGTTTTTTATTTTTCTCATCTGTACAATATGATGTACAGTGTACTTCACACAGTGTAATATTATCTACCTTGTAGGGTTGCTGTGAGGATTTGAGTGGGTTAAAACTTAAAAATTACCTAAAACAGTTCTGGGCACATAGAAAGAGCTAAATACATATTTGCTGCTGTCCCTATTGTTACTACTGTTGTTGCTGTAGTTGTTTTGATCCTAATGGCTAACAAGTTGACTCCTGTTCATATAATCAACAGGAACTTGCCCTCATCATCCCATAGCATGTTAATCACTGCAAGTGTTGTTTATTTAGTAGTTATGTTTGTACTGGGAGCCCTTCAATAGTTTATACCTGTTACCAAATAATATCTTGCTTTGGGGACAGAGATCCACACTGTTTTGTGACAGTCACTACCGTCTCCTTAAGCACTCAGTTTTGAAGTTATCTTTCTCAATTAGAGACATATGCAAATATTATGTATACTTATTACTCAATTAAACCCCAAATGACTGTCACTGCACATCAGCTTGTCATATTTTTTCCAAGCAAGATAGCATAGGTGTACTGTCAGCTTTATGACAAGAATGCAGCAGAGCTATGCATCCTCTGGGAAGTTTGCTATAACTACTTAAATTTCTTACACATAAAATCCTAAGAATTTCTCCAGAGGAAAGCAAAAATCAAATCTTTAACCATCATGCCTTCTATTCTCTGCTTTATCTTCACGTTTCTGTGAATCTTGATTTAGAATAAGTGCATCATTAATCTTTAACATATCGATGCAGCAACACAATTAGAGTCAAATAGAATAATGAGCGGCATTAAACAAACAGAGGAGCACACCCAAGAATGCATTCAACAACTACATAGGCTGCATAATTACGCACACCCACTAATTTGCACAGATCCAGAGCTTTTAAGTCTTTGTTGAAAAGCAAGGTTGTTAAACCTTTTCTACAACAGGCCAGATAGCAAATATGTTCTGCTTTGTGGGCACTGTGATCTCTATTACAACTACCCAACTCTGTGACATGAAAGTAACCACAGACAATACAGAAATGAATGAGCATGGATTTTCTAATAAAAATTTATTTACAGACACTGAATTTTCATTACACATAATTATCATGTGTATAACATATTATTCTTTTCAAAAATTTTGTCCAGTAATTAAAAATGCAAAACAATTCATAGCTCACAGGTCATACAAAAACATGTGACAGGCTCAATTTGGCCCACAGGTTATTGTTTCCTGACCCTTGATATACAGGACTCAGTATATTTTAAGGTTAACAACTTAATCTAAGTACTGCAACCATGACCTAGATCAACTACTAAAATAAATATCTCAAGGCATGGATTATAATATTGGCTGTATTTTCATGATTTATTTAATCGGGTTTCTACTTTGATATCAGAAATAATGTGTTATAATTTCACAACCACCATTTACAAATTTGATACCCTTGAATGAAAACATAACCTCTGTGAATCTCTGTTTCTCAAAATGCAAAATCTAGCAGATGAATTATATCAGTACTGCCAAACTATCACTGTGCATCAGAATCATCTGTGAAGAAACCAAGACCTAGCACTAAGAGATGTGGCTTCAGAAGGTGATTTCAACCTATAGCCAGGGTTGAAAACCGTTGGTTACTGATATCCAGATCTCTTCCTGCTTCATAAGTCTAAGGATTTACATTCTGTATACTTCACATGGACATAGTACTCAACAGCAATGTAGTATTATTTCAGAGAATATTGATTTAAATAATCAGTGGAAACCCTCTGCAAAAAAAAAAAAATAAAAAAAAAATCCAGAACTATTTTTCTCTTTCTTTATGGTGGCAAAAAAGAAAAATATATTTCACTTCTGTTAACTTACTAGGGAGATGGCTAGAAGAGAAAGACAAAATATATAAATAAAGCAAAGCAAAGAAACAATCATACATATTTTCTATCTCAATAAGTAGATCATAGAAACTCCAAAGGAGAAAAAAGCAACAGTCTAAAAATCTGTGCTTTTCTTAATGCTTCTCTGAAACCCTTATTTCTGCACTTTAGGGTACTTTGGATGATTATATCATTTTTCTGCTTCCAAATCACTATTTTAAAGACTGTTAATACAAATATGCAAAAAGATAATGTACAATATCACAGTATGGCTCATTTGTTTTTAACTTTTAACACTTTCCACTGTAAATATATTGTCTACACTTACGTACTTGATTCAATTGTCAGCTGTCAAATTTCAAAAAAATTGTCATCAGAAAAATCAAATGATCAAGCAAAACTTAGTGTTTTGGACTTCTTGTAAGTAATGGAGAAACACACACATGCACACGTACACACACACACAATGCGCACATACACACACGCACACACACACACATATTCCTTAACAGAGCTTCAGTAATGTCACAACCTTTGAAAGTTTGAGGAGATGTTTAGGATTTCATGATGTGGGCTGAGTGATTTTAAGATGGGTCTTTCAAAGCAGGAAACTGGTTGAATTAAGGGAAATTTTATGAATTAATGGGTTTGAACAGTGAAGAATGAGTCTCAAAAAGAGTTTTAGTAAGCTATTGAAGTTGATTCAGTCTTTTCTTAAAAAATAAATATTCCTATGAATAAATACCTAAGTTATTTTTGCTTGCTTTCAGTACTGTTTAACACAGTGGCACGTAAATATGCTTAGCATCCGTATTACGCAAGGACAGAAAAATATGTCTGGCCTATCACAAGGAGAGAAAAGTATGCTCATATTAATTCTCACTGACCCTTTTGGTGATGCTTTAGGCTAAACTGAAATATAGACCATTATGTTATGGGGATATGGTTAATATAGATCAACACCACTTTTTGCTGTGTCAAGGTCTCTGCAGTAGGCAGAAACACACACTCCCCAAAAAGATGTCCACTTCTTAAACTCCACAACTTGGAAATATGTTACATTATATAGAAAAGTAAGTTAAAGTTACAGATGGATTTAAATTTACTAATCAGCTGATCTTAGAAATAGGAAAATTATTCTGGATTATCTAAATTGGCACAATATAATCTTCTTTAGAATAGAAGAGGGGGAGGGAAAACTTCCAGCATGACAGTGTGAGGAGCTCTGGGGCTCCCGCCACAATGAAACTAGTGAAAATTATTAAACAAGCTAACAAAAAACAAAACAAAAACCTTCCTGAGGAGCAACATCATAGGTATAGCAACATTAGGTGGGGGAAATAGATGTCATTAAAATAATCCAGTCCTGAAGTGGGGGAGACCAGTAGTACCCAAAGTTGCCATAATACACTATTTATAATGTCCAGCTTGCAACAAGAAAGTATAAGGGATTCAAAATAAATCAGGAAGTAGGGCACATACATTGGAGCAAAAGAAGGCAACAGAAACTGTGTGTGTGAGCAGCCAGATGTCACATTTAACAGGAAAAGCTTCAAGGCGCTCATTATAAATATGTTCATGTAAATAAATGGAACTATGAATTAAAAAGTAAAGGAAGATATGATGACAATGTCACACCAAAAATAGAATATCACTAAAGAGATAGAAATTATATTAAAGAAAAAAATGGAAATTCTGGAGCTGATAAATACAGTAACTGAAGTGAAATGTACACCAGATGGGGTCAACAGTAGACTTGAACTGACAGAAGAAATAATTAGCAAACTTGAAGACAGATTGATAGAGATTGTACAAGCTTAAGAAGAAAGACAAGAAAAAAAGAATGAAGAAAAATTAACTACCCCTCAGGGAAATGTGGGACACCCATTAAGTTGTATCAATATACATGTAATGGAGGGAACAGAATGAGAAGAGAGAAAAAAAGGAGGAAAAAAATTCATAGAAATAATGGCTGGAAACTTCCCAATCTTATTAGAAAACACTGGCTTACACATCCAGGAAGTTCAATGAATTCCAAGTAGGAAATTGCAAAGATATGCACAAACAGACACATAATAGTAAAAATGCTGAAAGTCAAAGGCAAGAAGAAAATTCAAATCATTGACTTGTTGCTTTAAATGAGTTAAATGTATGGTAAATGAATTCTCTTAATAAAACTTTTAAAAAGTAAATAAAAGAAGGAGGAAAAGGCAGAGTCACCTAAGGAGATATGATGATAGAAATAACGTTGGAGTGATATGATGTAAGGAAAACTCAACTTGCCCTTGCTGACTTTGAAGATGGATGAAGGGGGCCATGAGCCAAAGAAACTAGGAAGCCTTCATTGTCTGGAAAAGTCAAGGAAATGAATTCTCTGTTAGATATTCCAGAATGAAACACAGACTACCACCTACTGCATTTTACCCATTGAGAACAGTGTTGGGTTTCTGACTTACAGAATTGTAAGATACATTTGTGCTGTTTTAAGCCACAGATTGTGCTAATTTGTTATGGCAGCCATAGAAAACTAATACAGACCAAATGTGATGGTCATTTTAATATGCCAACTTGGATAAGCTACAGTCTCAAGTTACTCAATAAGACATTAAACTAGGTGTTGCTGTGAAGATATTTTGTAGAAGTAGTTACAGTCAATAATCACTTGACCTTAAGGACTGAAGATTATTCTAGATAATCAGAGTGAGGCTGATCTTGATTCATCAAAAAATATTAAAAACAGAGCTGAGACTTCCCTGAAGAAGAAGAAATTTCATCCGTGAGCAACTTCAGTCTATGCCTGAGAGTTTAAGTCTACCCTTCCTGAATCCCGCCTCAGATTTTGGATTTGCCTAGCCAGTCCCCAAAACCACTTTAGCCAGTTCCCTATGACTCATCTTTAAATGTACATCTTCTACTGATTCTGGTTCAACTCTAATTGATACAGGCATATTTGAAGTGCTTCATGGTAGCCGTTTCAACATCTATTTGTGTCAAATTTGTTGGATGATCATTTGTTGGAAATTTCCATGGCACAACAGCTGCATAGCATTTATGACAATGACTGAGCAATAGGATTTAAGTCTCTGGTGGTTACACATTTGAACACTGAAACCCAGAAAAATACTAAGAGATGGAATATAACCAGAGCCCACAGCTTATTTCTAAGACAGGAACAAAGAGATTTTAAATTATAGCCAGAGAACAGATTCCCTTCTTTATATGAAGTGCTCTCTGAACCAGATTTAACCAAATTAATTTAACTGGCTATTAACCAAATCACCTAATTTCATTTCTTTGTTTCATAGATCTTTCTTGTTACATTAAAGTGACTTGAGAAATCTGTATGGATACAAGCAAAACTTTCTTCCTAAGATAAGGTATATTCTACTCTCAAATGGCACTGATATATCTAAATCAGCTTTATTTTGAACCACTGGATTGTCAAATTTCATGACAAAGTTTTCTAAAGTCATAGTGATATTATCTAGTTCTTCTATTCTATGAACTATAATGTTCAGAATTTTATTCACTTTTGGAAACTTAAAACATGAAATTAAGGAAAAAGATTCACTCATAAAAATTTTCAAAATCAAGTTCCAATATTTTTGTTCTTGATTTGAATTACATATATCTATATACATATATATGTATATCTATCTATCTACATATTATATATATATATGTGTGTGTGTGTGTGTGTGTGTGTGTGTGTGTGTGTGTGTGTAAAAAGGGAAACAGAGACCAGAAGAGACATTGGGTGAAAGAACTGACCCTGGGTGAAATCAGGTAGTCATCAGAAAACAGGTCTCTTGCAGAAAGCAGCCAATAGGCTGTATGCCTCAAATCCAGTACCGGTCATTCATGACTGTTCAGTGATTTATTTTAAGCCAAAAATACCACATATTTTAATGTCTAATATTATTTTAATGATTTCTTTTACCACCATCAAGAGTGATCCATCATCAAGCAGTGTTACTTGAAATACAGAAGACTTCAGGTAAATATCAAGGAAAATGTTTGGGCTTAAGAATTTGTAATGTAGCTCTCTTGTAAGATCTATGACAGTAATACAGTCTCCAAGTATATATCATCTGTATCCTATTTTTTCCTTAGGTCTATTTCTCTAATAGTTCAGTTTAAAAATCTAGCTCCTACAAAGGTCCACTTTGGAGATATGATGTGATAGAATGTTATGATTTTTTTGTTTTCTGACCTGCCGTGTTTGCCATCTCAAAAATATTTTGTTGTTCAAGTCTGCCTATCCAAGATACAAACTTACTTATAAAAAGGAACTGTTATCAAAATAAACTAGTTGCCATCAAAGGAAGCTAAGAACAGAATTGGTTCTTTGTTTATTTTTTATATTTTAGCAAAAGCTCAGGAAATTTTAGCAGGGCATGTAACAAGTAGTAATTAAGTATGCACAAAGCAATGCAATATTAGGGGTAAGGACTTTAAAGATACTATAGATATAATAATTAAGAGGCAACAGGTGTTTATTAAAAGTCCAGAACCTTAAACCTGCAAATAGCAAAGAAACTATTTAGGAAGGTAAAGAATAAGAACATGCAAATTAAAGTGTGACAATATATGTCTCTGATTATCTGGATCATGTTCTGTGTTCCTTGGATCAATGACTTGGTGCAACCATCAACTTGATACAAAAATCTTGGGTTGAAGCTTCTCTTTCTCAATAGTGTCTGCTTCTGGAAGATTTCTAAGAATCCTCAGCTTAAGGTCTTTTGTTAAAACAGTTTTCTATGATTTCAGTATGACTTCTGTTCTAATTGTGCGAGTGCATCCAGGAAACAATAGTATTCCTAGAGTTTTTACTTCTGTGCTGACTAGTTACAGTACTTAATAAGCTATCTTACATTAGAGTTCAACAATGCTATCCGATGTTTCTTCCAGAAGGTAAGAGCTCAATATTTAAGACCATCCAAGTGTTGTTCAGGAGGATATTGAAGAAAAACTATCAGTTAATGATAAGACCATGTGAATTCCATGAGTCCCTTGTAGTATTAGGAAATATTTGCTTGTGTTAAGGAGGATCCAGAATCAGAGATAAAATGCCTAAGTATAAAAGGTAGCCTACTACTAATTCAGAAAGGAAGAGTCAGTGAACTCCTGAAAATAGCTAATTTTATTGTCATTAAAAACAATGTCAATACCATTTGAATTCCTATAATGTCTGAAAGCTTTGTTGATTCTAGTTTTAGTTTAAAAATTCATTTTTTACTGCTACCATTCTGACAATTGAGGATAATACGGGCAGTGAAGTTCCTCAATAAGCAGCAAAATGTTGAAAATCTCTTTAGTGACAGTCCCAGTAAAATAGGTGTCTCTGTCACTGGTGGGGTAGGGTGGAATCCCCAGGTTTGGAAAACAGAATCAAGTAATATCATTGCAAGTATTAAACTCAGCTTTCTGGAAAGGAAAAGCTTTCATCCATCACTAGAATAAGAATACACTGACCAAACATACTCAGAACCTATTGTTGTGGAATATGGTATGAAATTTACTTTTAGATATTGAAAGGACTCTAAGATTTGAGCTCTTACATATGTCTTTTCCTTTCTCATGCTGGTGACTAGTGAGACATTCATCAGAGACAACATCAGCAACTTTAGTCAAACTTTCCAGCAATGCCAGTTGAGTACAGTGGCCAATTTGTCCTTGCTATAATGAATGATTTCATTATTTTTTTTTTATTTGAGATTCTCTGGTGCCAACAAATGGCCATCCTGAAAGTGTCAGTGATCATTCTCTTTGAATCTGCAAAGATTTTTTTTTCCAATATCCCTTTCTGACACTAGAGTTAAAAATGGTATTTTATAATACTCACTTTAGACCTTTCACATGAGCGTTGCCTGTCTAAAAATATGATCAGTCAGGATGTTTTTTTAACCTTCATATGATCTCTTTTTGAATGAGTTTTATCTATATTAGCCACCTCCTTGGACAGTTTAGAGGATTTAAAAGTACTCCCTATTGACAAATTTTACTTGTGATCCTGTATAAGATCAAACACAATTACTTACAAGCATTCCAAAATCAGGGACTACTTGGTATATATACCTGCTATTGGTGTATATTTTCGTTCCCTTATCTATGTTAGTGAACAATGAAATCTGCGACCTGGGAAGATTTTTCCTTGGTAAGGAGTCATGTTCTAGGGGTGAGTCGAGATCTGTTGAGGCATATCTGACCTGATATTCTCCTTTATCAATTTTAAGCTAGGATCCATCAACAAGTGAGATTAAATCTGGATTTCTTTATAAGAGCTTCTAATAAGTCTGTTCAGAGCCAGGCAGTTTTTCAGACAAATACTAGAAAGTTATGTTTTCCTTTGTTTAGGTAATCGAAAATAGCAGGATTTAAAGTTTTACAAATGGAAATTGATGAAGAGAAAATAATAAGATTTTATAGGATAAAGCATCATATTTTTTTAGAAAAAGTGTGCATTTTCAGTAAGTAAAAAAGGTTGCACAGCACTAAGGACCATGTAGTTTAGGGGTAACTTTAAAATAAGGCAGCACTGGGTTTTACTAGTTCAGATGTAGCTACTATTACATTGAGGCAAGGTGTGGAAATTTCTGCCACCAGTCCAAGTGAAAGGCTGTGGTGAGCTATTTATCATTGATGATTTCCATAAAGTTGAGTCATTGTATCAAGGGTTTCTCCAGATCACTCTACCAATAGGTAGATAAGCCTGTGATTATAAGGTAGACTCAAGGTTGGGAGTTGTTGAAGTGCTAATTTTAAATTGCATAATCTTTAACCATTTTTATGGTTCCTAAGGAAGAATTTTCTAAGTTACTAAGGACATGGCTAAGTCAAATATAAGCATGATAATTGCAGAAAATTTGGGAACCCATTTCTTACAGGAACCAATGGGATTCAAAAAAATTGTCTTAATTATCTTTAAGAGACCAGGAGTGTTTGAATTGTTTGTAATCTGTCAGAAGTGAGGTGAATATCTCCCTGGGCTATATCATGTCCTTTTATATAAAAATGTAAAGTTTCCTTTGGAAATTTAAAATCCTTTTGGAATTCAAACAATAACTAGATAAATATAATCAATGTGCTCATTTCATGATTAGAACGTAGCAATTGGCCATCCACATAAGGTTACTTAAGTTTTTAGGAATTCAAATAATTCTTTATCTTGTATAAAGAATTGTGTAAAAGGAAATGGATACTGAGTGATCTGAATACACTGCTGATGTTCCCAGGAAAAAGCAAACATGTATCGACTATTTACCTGAAGGGGACTAGAGAAGCTATAACATAGGTCAACAATTATAATGTAG
This sequence comes from Tursiops truncatus, assembly GCF_011762595.2. Lineage (NCBI taxonomy): Eukaryota > Metazoa > Chordata > Mammalia > Artiodactyla > Delphinidae > Tursiops > Tursiops truncatus. The sequence goes on from NC_047037.1 coordinate 124,568,652, forward strand.
CACAGAAGATAAAATAGTATTTACATTCAATACCACAAGGAAGTGTAGTATGACTATTTTGTTATGGCCCTGGGGTGCTTAATACTTCAATAGCCTTTTCAGATGGGTTTCTTTATGGGAGGATATGATTATTACATAGATAGGTGCAAAGTATGATGATCCTCTACAAGGCTTTCAAATATTAGTCTTATTTTCTTCTTTAATTTCTAGTTTTAAAGGGTGTTGTGCAAGCTTGCATAAAGTTGTTGATGCATCAATCTGTACCTTTGTAGGTTCAGCCCCAATGATTATGTAGATGTCAGTAGAAATTTAGCTTGCAAAGTGTTCACCATTTTATGGAGCTCTTCAGTTTAGCTTGACTTATACACATGGGTGCTGTTAAGGCAGTGTCCAAAATAGCTATGGCCTGAGTATAAATTGGACTGTCCTTGGAGTTTTCAAAATAAGGAAAAAAAAAAAAAGAGTATATCAGAGAGCATTTGATCTGAGAATTTGATTTACACAAGAAACCTCTCCTTCTTAAATTAGCAGTTGTGATGTCACAAAGGAGGAATTATAATGTCTGAAGATAATGGTTATAGGCTGAGAGGTGGGTGAAACCTGAGCATTATAAGAGATACCTGCCACGTGATTAGTATTTTTGGTTCAGGAAGAAGTTGTGTTTGGTTAAGGGGTTTAAGGTGAATATTATGGCGCCCAAATCCATCACACATTTTCAAGTCTTCTCTTTAAACATTTACATGAAATTTCTCATGGTGAATTTAAGTGTAAAATAGTAACTTAGGCACTTGGTCATCTCTTGAGCACTATCATTGAACATCAACCTTTTTTCTTTTTCATTCAGTGTCTTAGCTAGTATAAGATAATTGATTTTCCAATGTCCATTCCATCAATCACATCTACACTTGTCTTTTTCAAAAGTTTCCCTCACCGTAATGATTAATAACTGAAGTGGGAGCATCTAATTGTTTTACTGTAAGGCCAGCAATTCATTCGGGGTCTTTTTATGCTTTGGCATAAAAAGCTGTCTGATGTATGGACCATGTGGAAAAGAGAAGGGAGTGTTACACATGAACTGTAGCTTTTACAATTCCCATAAGTGCATGGAAAAGAATAAGGTAATTATTCACTGAAGAAAAACAACTGTACAACACAAAAATGCAATCATATCTCTCAGTGAAAAATATTTACATAGCTGTAATGTTGACTTTTAACAGAAAACCCAGAGAAACTAAATTGGGAAAAAGAAAAAGGGGCATTTATGTTTCTTGGAGGTGACAGGTGTCAGTTTGGGGAAATATCATGGAGCTGTATTACTTTCCTGTTTCTTCAGTAGCAAATTATCCCAAAGCCAGGGACCTACAACAATATACATGTCTTATCTTACAGTTCTGGAGTTTAGAAGTCTAAATGGTTCTCACTGGGCTAAAATCAAGGTGTCAAGCAGGCGGTCTTCCTTCTGGAGGCTCTAAGGGAATCTGTGTCCTTGCCTTTTCCAGTAACTAGAGGCTGCCTTCATGACTTGGATTTTGACACCTTCCTTCACCTTCAAAGTATATCACTTCAACCTCTGATTTCTTTGTTACATCTGCATTTTCTGACTCTTCCATGCTCCATCCTTTGTAAGAACCTGCTGGTTATATTGGACCAGACTGGATAACCCAGGTTAGTCTCCCCCATCTCAGTATCCTCAAGGAAATCACACCTGTAAGTTGCCTTTTAGAATGAAAGGTGACATGCTCACACATTGCAGGAATAGGCCATGGTCATCTTTGAGGAACATTATTCTGCCAACTACAAGAGTTAATATGCTCAATGGACAGATCAGAATATGACCCAGAAGCATGTTATTTAAAAATATAGAGGTAAATTCCAGAAGAAATCACAAATAGGGTTGGTGGTGGTTGAATCAACGAAACTGGAGCCATGGTTGAAGAGACAGGGCCAGGGAAAATGGTCTTTGCTGTCAGCCTGTGTGATTACTGGAAAGTTTAAACCGATTGCATCTAATGCTGCTATAAAGAGTAAAAGCAACTGTCAGATAAACTCCTAATACCTAATATTAAAATCTAGGTTGAGCCCTGGACTCAGTATTTATATTTGTCCTTATGCCCCCTTTGCTTCTAGATGAAGAGCCAAGGTGGGACCACTTGTGCTCATGACCGTGCTGTCATCCCACATTCTTCTGCTTCATGAATTTATCTTGTTCCTGTCTCCCCAGCAGGATGTGAGCACACAGGAGGCAGGGTGGTGTTTGTGGCTTCTTGGGGTTGCTTCTTGTCTACTTCTATTTTTTACATTGTCAGGGCCTGTCCTGAGTTGGTATTCACTAAAGACTCACAGAATGGATGTGTGAACACACAGATGAGACAAAGGACAGGATTCTGAAAGTTCTACCCAATGTTCTTTCTGAACACAAGGTTTGCTGGGTACAAGAATGGTGGTTTCCCACATGCCCATCTCCTGTTCATATGAAGTCTTTTCATATATCTGCAAAAAAAAAAAAAAATGATAGAAAACCACCATAAATCTAAATAAATTTAACTCAAAAAAGTTCTCCTGGGGCTTCCCTGGTGGCACAGTTGTTGAGAGTCCGCCTGCTGACGCAGGGGACACAGGTTCGTGCCCAGGTCTGGGAGGATCCCACATGCCGCGGAGCGGCTGGGCCCATGAGCCATGGCCGCTGAGTCTGCGCATCCGGAGCCTGTGCTCTGCAACGGGAGAGGCCACAACAGTGAGAGGCCCACGTACCGCAAAAAAAAAAAAAAAAGTCTCCTATTTTGAGATAACTTGCCTTGCCTTTTTTCTCTACTTAAAATTCCTTTTATAAAATAATAGTAATAATGAGGGTAGTGTGTTATTTTTAATTTCTTACTTGGCAGTATGGAAGGTTGAGAACCCAATATGCAGGACCCCTAGATTATGGTCACTTGTTGAAATTGTAAGGACCTGTGAAATTCAGTCTGGAAACATCTGATCAAAGGCTGGCTCTCGAGATCTCTACCCCTCCTGGGTTCCTGCTTCTCACTATATGTTTCCATGTTCTGAGTTCACAGGTCCTCTGGTCAGTTCCCCTCTATATTTTAGGGCAATGACTTTTCTTGTGGTACCTTGTTCAATAATTATTGGGTGTCTAAATTAATGAGTGAGTAGATGTCTTCAAGCTAAGAATGTGGGTAGATGAGAAATCATTTTGAATGGTGTTTAAGAATCCAATTTTTATTGATTATAATATATAACTATTTGGCCAGGACCATATAAAAACCTGCATTTTAGGAATGGCTCCTGCCTTGTGGCTGGGAAGGAGTTTAGGAAGAGGGCCCTGGACACAGCATCTCACCATGAGGAGCTGAGGGAGAGAGACAAGATGGTGCTGGAGGGGGAGGCTGGGATAAAGAAGCCAAGGAAGAGGAGCCTGACATTTTGGGGGCCAATTTCACTGTTTCCTCAGATAACCTTAAAACTTGTTTTGTAGAGCGACAATTTTAGACTCCTGAAAATATTGGGAAGCCTCAACATACCAATTGAAATAAGTACTCCATTCGGTTCTGGACATTTTTGAAAAATTGTAGTCCAATTCATTTTTAAGTAAATTAAGTTTGGAAATTTCAAAAGGTCCCCATAATGGTCATTGATATTCTTTTTTTTTTTTTTGGAGATTTACAGTTTTTTTAAACATCTTTATTGGAGTATAACGGCTTCACGATGGTGTGTTACTTTCTGCTTTATAACAAAGTGAATCACCTATACATACATCCCCATATACACTCCCTCTTGTATCTCCCTCCCACCCTCCCTATCCCACCCCTCTAGGTGGTCACAAAACACCGAGCTAATCTCCCTGTGCTATGCGGCTGCTTCCCACTAGCTATCTTATTTTACAGTTGGTAGTGTATATATATCCATGCCACTCTCTCACTTCATCTCAGCTTACCCTTCCCCCTCCCCATATCCTCAAGTTCAATCTCTACTTCGGCGTCTTTATTCCTTTCCTGCCCCTAGGTTCCTCAGAACCATTTTTTTGGTTTGTTCTTAGATTCCATATATATGTGTTAGCATACAGTATTTGTTTTTCTCTTTCTGACTTACTTCACTCTGTATGACTGACTCTAGGTCCATCCACCTCACAACAAATAACTCAATTTTGTTTCTTTTATGGCTCAGTAATATTCCATTGTACATATGTGGCACATCTTCTTTACCCATTCATCTGTTGATGGACACTTAGCTTGCTTCCATGTCCTGGCTATTATAAATAGAGCTGCAATGAACATTGTGTACATGACTCGTTTTCAATTATGGTTTTCTTAGGGTATATGCCCAGTAGTGGGATTGCTGGGTTATGTGGCAGTTCTATTTTTAGTTTTATAAGGAAAGTTCACACTCCTCTCCATATGGGCTGTATCAGTTTACATTCCCACCAACAGTACAAGAGGGTTCCCTATTCTCCACACCCTCTCCAGCATTTATTGTTTGTAGATATTTTGATGATGACCATTCTGACTGGTGTGGGGTGATACCTCATTGTAGTTTTGATTTGCATTTCTCTAATGATTAGCGATGTTGAGCATCCTTTCATGTGTTTCTTGGCAATCTGTATATCTTCTTTGGCAAAATGTCTATTTAGGTCTTCTGCCCACTTTTGGATTGGGTTGTTTGTTTTTTGACATTGAGCCGCATGAGCTGCTTGTATATTTTGGAGATTAATGCTTTGACATTTGCTTCATTTGCAAATATTTTCTCCCATTCTGAGGGTTGTCTTTTCGTCTTGTTTATGGTTTCCTTTGCTATGCAAAAGCTTTTAAGTTTCATTAGGTCCCATTTGTTTATTTTTGTTCTTATTTCCATTTCTCTAGGAGGTGGGTCAAAAAGGATCTTGCTGTGATTTATGTCATAGACTGTTCTGAATATGTTTTCCACTAAGATGTTTATAGTGTCTGGGCTTACATTTAGGTCTTTAATCCATTTTGAGTTTATTTTTGTGTATGGTGTTAGGGAGTGTCCTAATTTCATTCTTTTACATGTAGCTGTCCAGTTTTCACAGCACCACTTATTGAAGACGTTATCTTTTCTCCACTGTATATTCTTGCCTCCTTTATCAAAGGTAAGGTGACCATATGTTTGTGGGTTTATCTCTGGGCTTTCTATCCTGTTCCATTGATCTATATTTCTGCTTTTGTGCCAGTACTATATTGTCTTGATTATTGGAGCTTTGAGTGTAGTCTGAAGTCAGGGAGCCTGATTCCTCCAGCTCCGTTTTTCTCTCTCAAGATTTCCTTTGCTATTCGGGGTCTTTTTTGTTTCCATACAAATTGTGAAATTTTCTGTTCTAGTTCTGTGAAAAATGTTATTGGTAGTTTGATATGGATTGCATTGAATCTGTAGATTGTTTTGAGTAGGATAATCTTTTTCACAATGTTGATTCTTCCAGTCCAAGAACATGGTATATCTCTCCATCTGTTGTATCATCTTTAATATCTTTCATCAGTGTCTTATAGTTTTCTGCATACAGGTCTTTTATCTCCTTAGGTAGATTTATTCCTAGGTATTTTATTCTTTTTGTTGCAATGGTAAATGGGGGTGTTTCCTTAATTTCTCTTTCAGATTTTTCATCATTAGTGTATAGGAATGCAACAGATTTCTGTGCATTAATTTTGTATCCTGCTACTTTACCAAATTCATTGATTAGCTCTAGTAGTTTTCTGGTGGCATCTTTAGGATTCTCTATGTATAGTATCATGTCATCTGCAAACAGTGACAGCTTTACTTCTTCCTTTCCAAACTGGATTCCTTTTATTTCTTTTTCTTTTTTGATTGTTGTGGCTAAAACTTCCAAAACTATGCTGAATAATAGTGGTGAGAGTGGAGAGTCTTGTCTTGTTCCTGATTTTAGTGGAAGTGGTTTCACTTTTTCATGACTGAGAATGATGTTGGCTGTGGGTTTGTCATATATGGCCTTTAATATGTTGAGGTAAGTTCCCTCTATGTCTACTTTCTGGAGGGTTTTTATTGTAAATTGGTGTTGAATTTTGTAGAAAGCTTTTTCTTCATCTATTGAGATGATCATATGGTATTTCTCCTTCAATTTGATAATATGGGTTATCACATTGATTGATTTGCGTATATTGAAGAATCTTAGCATTCCTGGAATAAACTCCACTCAATCATGGTTTATGATCCTTTTAATGTGATGTTGGATTCTGTTTGCTAGTATTTTGTTGAGAATTTTTGCCTTTATGTTCAGCAGTGATATTGGCCTGTAGTTTTCTTTCTTTGTGACATCTTTGTCTGATTTTCATATGAGGGTGATGGTGGCCTTCTAGAATAAGTTCGGCAATGTTCCTCTCTGCTATATTTTGGAAGAGTTTGAGAAGGATAGGTGTTAGCTCTTCTCTAAATGTTTGATACAATTCACCTGTGAAGCCATCTGATCCTGAGATTTTGTTTGTTGGAAGATTTTTAGTCACGGTCGCAATTACAGTTCTTCTGATTGGTCTGTGTATATTTTCTATTTCTTCCTGGTTCAGTCTTGGAAGGTTGTGCTTTTCTAAGAATTTGTCCATTTCTTCTAATTTGTCCATTTCATTGGCATAAAGTTGCTTGCAGTAATCTCTCATTATCCTTTGTATTTCTGCAGTGTCACTGTTACTTCTCCTTTTTCATTTCTAATTCTATTGATTTGAATCTTCTCCCTTTTTTTCTTCATGAGTCTGGCTAATGGTTTATCAATTTTGTTTATCTTCTCAACGAACCAGCCTATAGTTTTATTGATCTTTGTTATTCTTTCCTTCATTTCTTTTTCATTTGTTTCTGATCTTATCTTTACAATTTCCTTCCTTCTGCTAACTTTGTTTTTTTTGTTGTTGTTCTTCTTCTTTCTCTAATTGCTTTAGGTGTAAGGTTAGGTTGTTTATTTGAGATGTTTCTTATTTCTTGAGGTAGGATTGTATTCGTATAAACTTCCCTCTTAGAACTGCTTTTGCTGCATCACATAGGTTTTGGATTGTCGTGTTTTCATTGTCATTTGTTTCCAGGTATTTTTTGATTTCCTCTTTGATATTTTCAGTAATCTCTTGGTTATTAACTAATGTATTGTTTATCCTCTATGTATTTGTATTTTTTACAGATTTTTTCCTATAATTGATATCTAGTCTCATAGTGTTGTTGTTGGAAAATATGCTTGATATGATTTCAATTTTCTTAAATTTACCAAGGCTTGATTTGTGACCCAAGATATGATCTCTCCTGGAGAATATTCCATGAGCACTTGAGAAGAAAGTGTATTCTGTTGTTTTTGTATAGAATGTCCTATAAATATCAATTAAGTCATTCTTGTTTAATGTATCATTTAAAGCTTGTGTTTCCTTATTTATTTTCATTTCAGATGATCTGTCCATTGGTGAAAGTGGGGTGCTGAAGTCCCCAACTATGAATGTGTTACTCTCGATTTCTCCTTTTATGGCTGTTAGTATTTGCCTTATGTATTGAGGTGCTCCTATGTTGGGTGCATAAATATTTACAATTGTTATAACTTCTTCATGGATTGATCATTGATCATTATATGGTGTTCTTCTTTGTCTCTTGTAATAATCTGTATTTTAACATCTATTTTGTCTGATATGAGAATTTCTACTCCAGTTTTCTTTTGATTTCCATTTGCATGGAATACTTTTTTCCATCCCTTTACTTTCAGACTGTATGTGTCCCTAGGTCTGAAGTGGGTCTCTTTTAGACAGCATATATACAAGTCTTGCTTTTGTATCCATTCAGCCAGTCTATATCTTTTGGTTGGAGCATTTAATCCATTTACATTTAAGGTAATTATCGATATGTATGTTCCTATTCCCATTTTCTTAATTGTTTTGGGTTTGTTTTTGTAGGTCTTTTCCATGTCTTGTGTTTCCTGCCTAGAGAAGTTCCTTTAGCATTTGTTGTAAAGCTGGTTTGGAGATGCTGAATTATCTTAGCTTTTGCTTGTCTGTAAAGTTTTTAATTTCTCCATGGAATCTGAATGAGATCCTTCGTGGGTATTGTAATTTTGGTGGTAGGTTTTTCCCTTTCATCACTTTAAATATGTCCTTCCACTCCCTTCTGGCTTGCAGAATTTCTGCTAAAAGAGCAGCTGTTAACCTTATATAGATTCCCTCATGTTATATGTTGTTTTTCCCTTGTTGCTTTTAATATTTTTCTTTGTATTTAATTTTTGATAGTTTGATTCATATGTGTCTTGGCATGTTTCTCCTTGGATTTATCCTGTATGGCTCTCTCTGTGCTTCCTGGACTTGATTAACTATTTCCTTTCCCATATTAGGGAAGTTTTCAACTATAATCTCTTCCAATATTTTCTCAGTCCTTTTTTTTTTTTCTCTTCTTCTTCTGGGACCTCTATAATTTGAACATTGGTGTGAATAATGTTGTCCCAGAGGTCTCTGAGACTGTCCTCAATTCTTTTCATTCTTTTTTCTTTATTCTGCTCTGCAGTAGTTATTTCCACTATTTTATCTTCCAGGTCACTTATCCATTCTTCTGCTTCAGTTATTCTGCTATTGATCCCATCTAGTGTCTTTTTCATTTCATTTATTGTGTTGTTCATCATTGCTTGTTTCATCTTTAGTTCTTCTAGGTCCTTGTTAAATGTTTCTTCCATTTTGTCTATTCTATTTCCAAGATTTTGGATCATCTTTACGATCATTATTCTGAATTCTTTTTCAGGTAGATTTCCTATTTCCTCTTCATTTGTTAGGACTGGTGGGTTTTTATCTTGCTCCTTCCTCTGCTGTGTGTTTTTCTGTCTTCTCATTTTGCTTATCTTACTGTGTTTGGGGTCTCCTTTTTGCAGGCTGCAAGTTCATAGTTCCTGTTGTTTTTGGTGTCTGTGCCCAGTGGATAAAGTTGTTTCAGTGGTTTGTGTAGGCTTCCTGGTGGAGGGGACTAGTACCTGTGTTCTGGTGGATGAGGCTGGATCTTGTCTTTCTGGTGGGCAGGTCCACGTCTGCTGGTGTGTTTTGAGGTGTCTGTGGATTTATTATGATTTTAGGCAGCCTCTCTGCTAATAGGTGGGGTTGTGTTTCTGTCTTTCTAGTTGATTGGCATAGGGTGTCCAGCACTGTAGCTTGCTGGTCGTTGAGTGAAGCTGCGTGCTGGTGTTGAGATGGAGATCTCTGGGAGATTTTTGCTGTTTGATATTATGTGGAGCTGGGTGGTCTCTTGTGGACCAGTGTCCTGAAGTTGGCTCTCCCACCTCAGAGGCACAGCACTGACTCCTGGATGCAGCACCAAGAGCCTTTCGTCAACATGGCTCAGAATAAAAGGGAAGAAAAAGTAGAGAGAAAGAAAGAAGGAAAGAAAGAAAGAAAGAAAGAAAGAAAGAAAGAAAGAAAGAAAGAAAGGAGAGAGGGAGGGAGGGAGGGAGGGAGGAAGGAAGGAAGGAAGGAGGGAAGGAAGGAAAGAAAGAAAGAAGATAAAATAAAATAAAGTAAAATAAAGTAAGGTTATTAAAGTAATAATTATTAAGAAAAAAATATTTTTAAGGAAAAAACAAAACAAAACAAAAAACGGAAGGATAGAACCCTAGGACAAATGGTGGAAGCAAAGCTATACGGACAAAATCTCACACAGAAGCATACACATACACACTCATAAAAAGAGGAAAAGGGTAAAAAATCATAAATCTTGCTTTCAAAGTCCACCTCCTCAATTTGGGATGATTCGTTGTCTATTCATGTATTCCACAGATGGAGGGTACATCAAGTTGATGGTGGGGCTTTAATCCGCTGTTTCTGAGGCTGCTGGGAGAGATTTCCCTTTTTCTTCTTTGTTCTCACAGCTCCCGGGGCTCAGCTTTGGATTTGGCCCCGCCTCTGCATGTAGGTCACCTGAGGCCATCTGTTCTTCGCTCAGACAGGACGGGGTTAAAGGAGCAGTTGCTTCGGGGACTCTGGCTCACTCAGGCCAGGGCGAGGGAGGGGTACGGAGTGCCGGGCGAGCCTGTGGCAGCAGAGGCCGGCGTGACGTTGCACCAGCCTGAGGTGCGCTGTGCGTTCTCCCGGGGAAGTTGTCCCTGGATCCCGGGACCCTGGCAGTGGCGGGCTGCACAGGCTTCCCGGAAGGGGGGTGTGGATAGTGACCTGTGCTCGCACACAGGCTTCTTGGTGGCGGCAGCCACAGCCTTAGTGTCCCATGCCCGTCTCTGGGGTCCGCGCTTTTATCCGAGGCTCGCACCGTCTCTGGAGCTCCTTTAAGCAGCGCTCTTAATCCCCTCTCCTCGCGCACCAGAAAACAAAGAGGGAAGACAAAGTCTCTTGACTCTTCGTCAGGTCCAGACTTTTCCCCGGACTCCCTCCCGGCTAGCCGTGGTGCACTAACGCCCTTCAGGCTGTGTTCCTGCCGCCAACCCCAGTCCTCTCCCTGCGCTCCGACCTGAAGATAAGTATTAAAACTAGATGCTGTCAACTGAGGCTCATACTTTTTTTTCTTAAACAAATCTGACCTCTTCTGCTTCCTAAAGAAACAAACTTTGTTTACATGTATTTTACCTATACTTTATTAGCCTCCTTTAGATGGTTAAGTCAGCATCCTTACTGTATTCCAAATAGGCCAAAAATAGTTTGGTTTTAAATGATTTCTATGACAATGTATGAGTTCAAATTTGAGCTAATAGAATTACTACTTCACACACACAAATATACACAAAAGAAAATGATGAGCATGCTAAAACCAAATACAATTTTATTTCCTAATGGGCTTAATGAAGCATAAATATGACAAAGTGTGCCCTGGAGAATAATTATCAGCCTTCCTTCTCTAACAATATCAGGTTCTGCAAAGTCCATTGGAAAATAAATGCAAATTACGTTGGCAAGAACACATTTAGAGAAAAGCAGTAATAGTTACTAAAACAGACTATTAAGTTATATTTTAATAACTTTAGAATAGCAATGTAATCTCAAAAATCATGTCTGATTTAGCAAAGATAAATACAATTTAAATCAAATGAAATGTTATAAGGAGTGCTATAAAATGAATTTATTCTGCTGAAATATCTTCTGGAAATAAGAAACCATGTGAACAGTTAAGAAGTTCTTCCAAATTATCAAGTATAAGAACTATAACGAACACAAAAATACATTTATAACATGCATGCATAGAAGATAACAGCAATATTAGTTATCATTACTTTCTGTTTTCTATATTGATGTTTGATTTAGGTTGTTAATCTGATGTTATAAATTTCAAAATATGGCTCAACTTGGAAAGAGAAGTGTGTGTGTGTGTGTGTGTGTGTGTGTGTGTGTATTTTACTACCTAGGATTTTAATGTTTATATTATTTGGTATCATCTAACTATACAGTCTATACTTTATGTGTTAACAGCTAATACTTGGAGTTGATAACTCTAAGTTGGTTGAAAATTTAAAAATAAGAAAAAAATGTGTTCATCATGTTCATCACAAGATTACTTTTGTTCTTAATATATATGACTATACTGTATGTCTACTCAATCATGTGCATATATCCATTTGTCTCATTTTGGAAAATAGTACTCTTAGGAGGTGACTGTAGTAAATTGCAAATGACCCCAATTTGTCTCTCCCTCTTATTTCCATCCTTTGCCACATACTTTGCAGCATCCTGTGTGGAATGGTGATATGTATAATTTCCTGACCCTGGGCTTAGCCAAGTAGCTTGCTTCGGCCAATGGAATGTTAGCATCTGTACCTAAGTAGAAGCATGAAAGAGGCCTGCAAGATCAGGCTTGCTCACTCTTGCCCTTCTGCTGTTGCCATGAGGTAGACATACTCAACTTTGCTTATTGGTCCCAGAAAAAAAGATGAAGGACACTCAGAGCAGAGCCTAGACGAGGCCAGCCTGTATCATTCAGCCCCTGGATATGAGTGAGGACACCGGCGATCAGCCAAACCCCAAACTCAGAACTTGAGAGCTATTATAATAAAAGATTTGTTGTTTTAAGTGCTGCATTTTGGAGGTGGTTTACACAGCTATAGCCAAATGACACAGTGACAACATGACCTTCCTGATCAAAATTTCATTGTGTAGAAATGAAGAGGAAATGGAGTAGCTGTCTCTGGAAATCAAAAACAAAGCTGCTCTGAGAAAGTTTTTTGAGTTTCTGCCCCTCACAAGATTGCAGAAAAAAAATGATCATAGTGCAAATACTAAGACTAGTTTTGCCTACAGCTCTTTAACTTACATTGCCCATTCATATTAATTTTCTCATATGACCGTCCAGAAACACATAGTAGATGGGACTGATATTTTCTTCCACTTTTTCTTAAACAGCTGCCCTCTGGTAGAGTCAAAATCAAACCCAAGTCTTCGCAACCCTGGTTCATTTTCCCATTCCTGACTTTCCTTAGTACATTTTCACACAATAGAACGTAACTAAGAAAAGCAGAGCAGGAAGTCCAAATGACAGTGACAAATACAAACAATGCTATCACACAGTAGCAGTAAAAAAGAAAAAAAAATTGCATTTCTGAAGATTGGACAAAGTGAACTCATCCAAGACATGACACAGGGAAAGGGCAGGTTTCAAGAACTACTTGGAGTTCATTTTGCAGTATAAACCCTGAGCCTCATCCTGAGCTCTATCCTAAACCAGGCTTTTCAGTCACCTGTATGCTTTATGCCCCTCTGAGTGCAATTTATGGTTACAAAAAAAGAAAAACTGAGGTCAAGCAGTTATTAGGGTTCTGTGAGTCTTAATCTAAAATCACTTGCAATAGCCTTTGTGTTGTTGAGAGAAGTCTCACCAATACTGTATCAGAAACTTTGAATTAATTCTAAAACCCACCAAGTCACATTTACCTGCAGGGGGGAATCAGTTCAAAAGAGCTCCTATTTGACAATCAATGAATCTATCTTTTCCTCTGTGAGGCAGGGTCCAGTTGGAACAATTAAAAATAAAAGCAAAAATAAAATCTTCAAAGAAAGTTTTAGGAAGAATAAAATAATTAGGATTTTTAAAACTAATTGAATCCCAAATAAATGCATAGATATTTCTTAATCAATAAAGCAACAATTAATTTTTAAACTTAACAGAAATGAAAAGGAAGAAATATGAAAAAGAAAAACAGAGGGAATATAAACTAAAGCGTGTCCTCTCTTCTTACGCAATCTATTTACCAAACATGTATGAATCCTGACTTTAAATATATAATCTTCTCAGTATATGTTTTAAAAACAAAATTATCTGTATGCTGATTATTTTTATATAATGCATATCTTACTTTTGAGTACAGGCTATGTGACTATTATTAAAGTACAATTATGGTCTCTTATATTCCATTTCTTATCATGTTATTGCCCCAATTTTTGAAAATAGAAGCTTAATATTAAAATAAAATGAAAGTAATGACAGAAGTAGTTGTGAAAACACAAAGTATCCTATATCTTTGAATTTCAGTTTTAATTGGTTGAATTCTATATCTGTATATGTTACATTTTCACTTCGAAAACATAAACAAAATAAACAAAAATTCCATTCCCTACAATGCTGTTTAATTCCCAGGTAACATGAATCAAAGTCCACAACTAAGCTCAAAGTTTTAATATCATTAAATAATACACATTGCCAATTTAAAACTAATTCTATGCAGCTTAAGAATTTCAGCTATTTCCAAATATTCTTCAGATGACAATCTACCTAAGGCACATTTCAAAAATTAAAATAGACAAAATTCTCTACAGGAAATTAGTCATATCTTGCTGTAAGAAGCTGCTGGTAGATTTTAGAAAGAAAGAAGAAAAAGGGAAATACAGGAACAAGTCTAATCTTAGATGTTTTTAGGGTCAATTACATATTCATGGCTAAGCACAACTTGGTTCTTGTGAGTGACACACAATATTGCACTGTCCAGAAATTATATGACACACAACAGATCATATCTCATCATCTCACATGATTACCATTTTCTGTTGTGTGGTGAGAACACCTACTTTCTTAGCAACTTTCAAGTGCACGGTACAGCATACAGTAGCATTGTCTGTTTTAACCAGAGTTGCACTGCTTCATTCTCTGACAGAGCTAAAGTTTTGTTGAAGAAAACAATTCATTGGTTAAATAAATAAATAAGGAAAATGACCTAATTCAAGTCTTAATATTAAATAATTAAAATATTAGTCTTAATGTGGTTATAAATATATAAGCAATTTGTCATTGGAGAATTGAGTTTAAAGAAGTAACACAGTTCTTCAGATGATTAAATTTATAAAAGTTCTCTGTTTGAATTGTCATAATCCTCCACTTCATTTTCGAAGTGAAAATGTAACATATACAGATATAGAATTCAACCAATTAAAACTGAAATTTAAAGATATAGGATACTTTGTGTTTTCACAACTACTTCGGTCATTACTTTCCAACTGGGCTTTTATTTAAAAACTGTCTCAGAATATATATTAAAAACACTCTCCAGATATAAAATGTTTTTTAACTTTGTTGAAATCAGGACAAGACAGACAAAAATGGAAATGGACAAGTTGTAAAGATCAGACTCACCAGATTACAACGGGCAGCCAGGACGTTTTTAAGAAACAGGTCTAAGAGTAAACTTTTGAAAATCAAACCTAATCCAACATTATTCTCAGGTTACTGAATTCTCACATTTTTGATGAAGAGACAAATACGATGGCAGCATAATAGCATTAACAATCTAGTTAGTGCTAGTGTCATCTTTCTAAAGTACAGCTCAGTATTTTCACTTTTCTGCTTTCAACCCCACAATGACTTTATAGGAAACTTAAAATCCAGAGTCCCTGACCTATCCCTGCATGGTCCCTTTTTTCTGATGTCATTATATTCTTTGTCTGCATATATTCCAGTTTGCTCTCCTGTTAGAATACAGTCTCCCTGAGGCAGTGATTCTCCCTCTTGGCCTGTTCACCCACCACCCCAATAGTCCTAGTCTGATACTTAAGTGCTATTAAAAATACCAGTTGACTGTCAGAATGACTGACTCTCTGACTGACAGAATCATACAGAATTGGAAAGCCAAGTTTTAAGATGATTGTTTTTGCAAGCATTTAGTCAGAAAACGGAAGCTGGAAAGTCCTGGGTCTATTTTTGAGTTCTTTTTATCATTTTTTTTTTTTTTTTTTTGTGGTATGCGGGCCTCTCACTGTTGTGGCCTCTCCCGTTGCGGAGTGCAGGCTCCGGACGCGCAGGCTCAGCGGCCATGGCTCACGGGCACAGCTGCTCCACAGCATGTGGGATCTTCCCAGACCAGGTCACAAACCTGTGTCTCCTGCATCGGCAGGCGGACTCTCAACCACTGTGCCACCAGGGAAGCCCATAAATTTTTATTTTTTAAGCCACCCAGTCTGTAGAATTTTTTTGGCAGCTGTAGCGATCTACTTGGAACCCCATAGGTGGTATGAAAATTATTTTAAGCTGAAGATTTGAGATTCAACAGCAGACAGAGGTTTTCTCAGATCTTCACTTATCTGACCAAAAACAACAACTTCTGAGACATGAGGCTGTCATAAATTCCCACTTTGGAGAGTCTACTCCCAGGAGAGAGGCCAAGAGAAAATGTACCATAAGTCCCCTCTCTGGGAAAGCTTCATGGCCATGAAAAAGATAGAAAGACCACTCACACCTGCATAAACAAACATATCACAGACTTTATCTCTCATTTGTTCTCCTTCCCCACCCCCTTTCCCCCACTAAATAAGGTACCTAAGCCTCTAACTTTAACCATTTAGTAAGCTGCCTATTTCTTTTGTTAGTTTCCATATGCATACAAACAAACCATTTTTCTCCAGTTAAAGGGTCCTTTGTCAATTTAATTTGCTGGTCCACAGGAACTGAAACTGAGAGGATGGAGGAAAAGTTTTTCCTTCCCAACAAAGCCCTAGCAAAAAATAGCACTGTATACTACACAGAAAAGTAAACAAGGGGATAGAAGCTATCCATGACTTTAAAGGCCGTAGGAAATGTCTTTGAAGCGGTGACATTTGAGCTGAGAGATGAATTAAAAGGTGATTTGAGGGAGCTGACCTTTGAGCCGCTAAATAATTAGAAGGTGATTTGGGGAAAGACAAATTATAAAGTGCAAAGCCCCTAAGGTGGCACAAGCTTGGTGTGCTCTGAGAATGAAAAGGCCAGAGCAAGTGGAGGAAACTGTGGTTGGGGATGAGGAAGGCAAGTGACAGGCCACCACATGTCATCGGGTTTTGTAGGCAGGGAAAAGAGTTTGGTTTTCATCATCACTCTGAGAAAAGCCATTGAGGATTATTAAGCAATCCACTTAAGGCAAGTTTAAATTTAAGTGAAAATGTTGTAAAAGGCACACAGAGAGGGCTTTATGTACTAAATACACCCGAAGTATAAATTATCCTGTTAAAAATGGAGTAGCCATCTTTTTTCAAAATCCCATTTTGATTTTTTATGTTATGCTCAAAACTTTCTAATAAAAATTACATTAGCATACTTTACTTTATTTTACAGAGAGGAAATTTATTTCTAAACTACCTTATCAAAATGAGAAGCACGCCCAGAGATAAGCTGTACTATATCTCTCATTTTTTTATTCCATTTTAGTCAAACTGGTTTAGTATTTCCTAGTCATAAAGCCCAAAACTATTTGGTTTATTGGACTATAGAATAAACAAAATGGATGCTTTCAACTGATAGTTTGTTAATTTTTGCTTAAGTAGTTTTTCTGCTGATATGGCAACATAATATGGAACACAAATTGGTACAAGAATCTATCATAGAGTGTTAAAATTTTTTAATTGATTGTTGTTAGTAAAATGTAATAAAGAAAGTATTTTTTGAAGGAAATTATTTAGAAGGAAAATACTAGACCACTAATAAATTGTCCTTAGCGTGAGAGCTGAGTATCTGAAGAAATTGCATTTTAGATACCTCCAAGGAAGAGCTCAGCTCTGTTTTTATTATTTAGTTATCAATTGGGTGTATTATACTTATAATCTAAAGTGAATACTGATCACATTTTCTTTTGATTTATTATGGTAAACAAATTTAAATGTCACACATAGTTGTAGGTGGGTGAGTGGATATTCACTAAGACCTCTGCAGAAGCTTTTAAGCAGTGATGGGCAGTAACTCCTTGGTATAGTAAACATATTCTTCATAGAAATTTAGGTGGTGTTCAGTATTCAGTAGTGTGTATATGCATTATGTATTAATTCTTATCATAATATGGACATCTCCGAGCCCAAAATAGCTGTGAATACTGAGAGCAATAGGTTTACTGGGCTGTTCCATCTAGTAATAGGTTGTAAATAATGGACTTTATATTTGCACTCATAGTTATCACACTTAATTTTTTTCTCTGACATAGGTCCTTTATATCAGACTGTAATTTCTCCAATTTAATTGCTTTGCAAAATGTGCAATTATAAAACCGACCAAAGCTATAAGGTACTGAAATTCTCTGACTTAAACACATTTTTCTCCCCAAACTAACAAGGTTATTTGTATAGTGAAAACTGCAGTCTGTTTACTTAGAATACAGGGAGGAAAAACAGAACACGGAAAAATTAATGGGAATCACCCACTTTGTCACAGGCACTTATGCCATTTTCTCCAAGTCTTCATGGAATTTTCACACTTTCTTCAGTTGGTTATTATTAACATGGCATAATTCACAATGCTAGTCGTTTAGAAATCAAAGCCATGCCTGGTCCTATAAATCACTATCACAGAGAAGTAAAATTTGTTGACCCAAAGTCAATAGCATGAGAACACATTTAGCTATTTTCCCACAATGATAATAGAAAATATAATAAACAAAAAGGTAGTAGTTATAATTTTCAGTTTTCTCATAGTTTTCAAAGCTTCTTGTAAACTTTCTCACTTAATCTTTCTACCATACTTTAAGGTGTGCATTAATCTGATTTTCATTTTATAAGTAAAAATATTACTATGCAAGTGAGTTTTTTCAAAACCACATACGAAATAACTTGCAGAGTAAGGACTTAAGCGTAGGACTTTGATATCTAAATATTACCTATTTTATTATAACAGTTTTGGGAAATTGGAGATCTTCACTGAGACACCCCACAACATGCTTTGGTGAAGACTTTTAAGCTGAAATTAAAAGGTAAGTCCAAACACACATTTTCTCTATGCAAAGTTAGCTCACATTTATAGAACCTGTATTTGGGATCCATTCACACCACATATCCTGACAGGACCAACTTGCTCGTACCTACAGAACGAAGCACCCAACACCTGAAAACTATCTTGGAATTCTTCTGCAAAATGACCATTCCATAATCAGTATCAACACATTAAGATGTTTCTTGTAATTTTATTCTTTAAATAATGAAGAAGATGTATTTGAATGCAAAACACTTTATCTGATTTTCTAAACATATACATCTAAAGCAACAAGACATCCCAAAAGTAATTTGATTATTACATCTAAACATTTCCATGGGCAAAGAACATAGAAACATAAACCATTTTCTGTTCATAAGAGCACTTCAATTGCCAGACTTTCTCTAATGAAATGTTGTTTGCTTGGTTTTTTTTCATTTATTTTTGGCTGCTTTGGGTCTTCGTGGCTGCACGCAGGCTTTCTCTAGTTGCGGTGAATGGGGGCTACTCTTCATCGCGGTGTGTGAGCTTCTCATTGCAGTGGCTTCTCACTCTTGTTGCAGAGCACGGGCTCTAGGGAGCGCGAGCTTCAGTAGTTGTGGCACGCAGGCTCAGTAGTTGTTACGGGCTCTAGAGTGCAGGCTCAGTAGCTGTGATGCACGGGCTTAGCTGCTCTGTGGCATGTGGGATCTTTCCTCACCAGGGCTATGAACCCATGTCCACTGCACTGGCAGGCAGATTCTTAACCACTGAGCCACCAGGGAAGTCCTCTAGTAAAATGTTTTAAATGATAGAATGTGACAGGTTTTTCTCCACATCTAGAATTATCAACATTCTATTCCTATGTAAAGGCAAGCAAGTCATTAATTATCATCAATAGTGAATTACATTGGGAATCAACAAACTTCCAATATGCAATCAAAGCCAGCCATCTATGTAGAATACAACCTATTATCAGGACAGAGCCATTGTGTAGAGTAGGTCAGAGATAAGTACAACAGAAAGTGTGTCAGGCTACAATAATCTAAGATTGGGAAGCATTAACTGCTTTTTACTAAGGTCAATCTACAAATCTATTTTACCATTTTATTTAAGTGTTGAGCCTGCTGTAGAGCAGGGTATGTTCAAACCTCTCAACCATTTCCAAGGACATCAGTGAGCCCTGGGGATATGTTCCCAGTTGTGTCATTGCAGAGGGAAAACTATTTAAAAATTGGTTCATCCTCTTGACTTGCAGCCCTATTATAAATCTTATTGTCTATTGTCTATTTTCTTTCCTCGCTTTGATTTTTGCCTGCATGGTAGATTTAATTTATATTGAAAGAGACTTATAAAATTATAGAGAACCAAAAGTGTTGAGTTATGAACTGTCTTGTAGGAACTCCTTCTTACTTCTTTTGAATAATAATGATGACACAAAAGACAGATGAACTCTATAGTCCAGTGCTTTTGTTATGCTATCTGTTATACTATGTATACTATACTATACTACACTATACTATGTTGTAATATACTATACTATATAATGCTGATAAATAATATTAACTGTTTAACCATTTATTTTCCTTGTATTTTTCCCTAAATAGAGCTCTAGCTGTCTAAGTTTCTTTCTTCATTTGTATAACAGCTATATAATTGTTTCACAATTTTAGGAAATTAGCAAAGTACTAAATAACTCTTAGTTTTAAAAAAATCCATACTACCTAAATATTAAAAGACTTCTAGATAAACTCTTTCATGAACTATGATATGAAAAGTCAAAGAGGCAAGTTCTCACAGCCCAGTGGAAAAAAATACAATTATAATACAAAATCTTGTGATAAATATATAAGTATTCACTTGAAGAAAATACTAGGAGTAAAATAAAATAACATTTCAAGGGTTTTGTTCATCCCCACTATTAATAATGCTTTGTCCTATTATTATTTCTATTACTGTAGCCATCAGCACCAACTTTGTGGTTGGTGATTCCTTTATGCTGCTTATTCTAGAAAAACATAACAGCACACATCTCTCTTATATTTTGAAGAGTTGACCATGGGAGCATACAGTGAAATTTGCAATAACTGGAGTTACTTCCCCATCCTTTTAACACCTGTGAACTTGAAATAGGATCATATTGACACCTCTACTAAAACTATTCTTTCAAAGGTCATCCATCACTTTCTCATTAACAAAACCGATAGCTTGATGATCCATCATAGGTGGGTGTGGTGCAAAGAGTGGGAGCAAAGAAGCTTTGTTGATCAGTGGAGACAGAAGGAGGCATTTGGAGCTACCAAGGAGACGTGATCTGTCATACAAGATATCAGAATGGTAGAAAATATGCAGAAAAGGAGATCCAGAAATCTGCATGGAAATTTGTGTAATGCTTTGGCTAGTCTTTGGCTGATTGTAAGTGCAAATGTACAGGGTAAGACTCCATGAGATGAGGCAAAAAACAAAATTTTAAATCAACATCTATCTGGAAATGTGACCTGAATAACTGCTAGACTTCATAAAAGGATGAAAAATATTCGTGTACAAACTAGCCAGAGTTGAAAGACCACTTCTACATCATGGACATTGAGTAATATCCCCAAAACATTACAGTGTAAGAAAGAGATATTCTAGATCTAGGTCAAGGCAACTCTAGAACTGCCTTAACATTGCTGAACAACAGGATTTTATTAAACAGGCTGATCTTCGATTAAATTAACTGCCTATAAACAAACCCAACACTCTATTAGGGAAGATAATAAAATAGAGATACTCAACATTATAGCACAATGTCTAACAACTAATAAAAAAAAAAAGTTCTGGACATCTGGAAAATCAGGGAAATGTTACCAACAAATAATTAACAGGGGATAGATAGGGAATCTCAATAAAGACATAGAAACTATACAAATTAAACAAATGGAAGTTCTAGTGTTAAAAATATAACATCTATGGTGAAAATTTTATTGGGTGGACTTGACAGTAGATTAAACACTATGAAAGTAAACTTAAGTGACTTTGAAGACAGACAGTGAAAATATCCAAAGCAAGCAGACAAAAAATGTTGGGAAAAAATTGAACAGAGCCTTATTTAACTGTGAGACATTATTAAGAGACCTAAAATATATGATTGGAATATCACAATAAAAAGAGAGAAAAATTGCTAAAGAAATAGTAACTAAATGTTCTCAAAGAATTGCAATAAACCCCAGACAACATAACACAAAGATATTCATCTCAAGGTAAATCATAATTAAAACGCTGAAAACTAATGTTTGAGAAAAAAATTATTGAAAGTAGCCAAAGAGAGAATTCAGGTCACATGCATGGGGAAATCATGAAGAGTAATTCATAGTTTCTTATCAGAAACAGTGGAAACAAACAAAAATTGGAAATAGCCTATTTAAAGTCCTGTGGTTGTGGGGAGAAATCTAAAATTCTATACAAAACAAAAATAGCCTTAAAAAAAAAGCCAGACAAAAATTTTTAAATAAGAGATGTTTGAGAGAATTTGACACCAACAGAACTTACTACAAAAAGTGTTCATGGAAGCAGTATGTGACTTCTGAGCCTTGGCCTCAGAAATCTTGAGGCTTCTGCTCTCAAATTCGCTTTCTTGCTCCCCTGTGACTGCCATAAAAAAAAAAAAAAAAGAAAAGAAAACTGTTCAGGCTGAAAACAAGTGATATAAAATGAAGCATCAAGAATTGGAGGGTGCCAGAAATGGTAAATATGTTAATAAATATAAAACATATTTTTCTCATGTAAAAAATTAATTTTAAAAGATCAACTCTTTAAAGCAGACTAATAATAATGTTTGGTGTTTAGCATACACAGAAGAAAAATATGCACGACAACACTACCACTAGGAGGGGGAATGGCACTATGCTGTTATAAGGACTTTACATTGTAAGTAAAGTAATATCATATTATTTAAAGATAGTGATGAGTTAAAGATATATATTGAAGTCTGTAGAGCAATCAATACAAAACTAAAATGAATTTGTATACTAATAAGACAATAAAATGCTTAAAAGACCAACAGTTCTTTAACTTCAGGGACCTCAGAGACACTCTACACACTTATCAGCTTAACAATAAGGTGAATAAAACAAGTTTACCAGGTTTAACAAAATTTTAGGAAAGGTTTTCATGACACAAAATAAACAGGGAAAACAAAGCAAAAACAAAAACAATCTAAGGTTCTGGATTCAATAGTCTAAGAGCAGTAAATAGGATGCGTACATCAATATATTACTGGGAAGCAGCAAGGAAAATTTCTGCCTAATTTAGGCAGAGAGAATTCAGAGTGATAGCCTAATATGTGCACCGGTAATGAATAATAAGAGGAAGATTAACAAGTTCTGGGACAGGGCACGGTAGCTGGATTGAGAATGTGATGTTAGAGATATGACTGGAAAATAGAAACCTGGACAGGACTAAGGATCATAAGATTCTACCATTTCTGGAAACTACATTGTCTCTCAAATCAGAAATTTGACTAGATAGCAAGATTATCCTAAGTTATAACTTTCAAAAAATAGGTATGTCTTCCTCATCCCTTCATGCTGAAATAACTAACACAATGTCCTTCACATACAAAGAGCTATAAAATATGAGCTCAGTGGATTTTTTTATAACTGATATGATTGGTGAGATATGTTCTATCTTCCAAGGTTATGTTTCCAAACTGTGGCTGAGAATCGACCTAGACCCCTCAAATGTGTTAATATGTGTGGAAAGGATCTGCACCTGGATTTTTAAAAATGACATTGAAGTCCTCAGCAAACTACTAACAGAACTGCTATCAGAGATAAATTTCTCTTCTTCCAGCTAAAGGCTTTAGAAAGCTAACTTTGGAAAAAAAGAAATATTTGGGAACTGAACATCAGATGTACATATAACAGAATGTTGAATTCACAATGTTTCTTTCATTGTAGGAAAAAAAAAAAAGCCTCTTGAAAAGGAATGCATCTCACAATCCCTGGAAAGGAGTCTGACATGAGACATAATTCAATCATCATAAAATAATTTAAAAAGCACCTCACTGGGTATTAGGGAGTGATGAAATATTAAGATAAGCCAAAAATAACATGCATCTTTTTTTAATCTAGCAGTTGTTGTGAAAATCAGAAACATAACCTAGCCTATTTGACTTTTTTAAAAAATCTATTCTCTTTCTTAAGATAGGTAAGCAGGTAGTCATTTTGTTTTATTTTTATTAGTCTTCAAATTTTATGTATACATTTTATGTACTATCTTATATGTATGACATTTTAAAATAAAACATTTTTAAAGGAATAGATATGTCAGATACAAAGATTATTTAGTGGATGAAACTAGTAATATTTGCATGCTTCTGATGAAGGCTAGGGAGAGATTTCTTATAAAAGTATCCTCAAAAGTGCAACCTGAAGGAAATAATATATAAAGGAAACAAATTCAAGGCATATCTCATTCAGTGTAGAGCAGGTTCAGTATCCAGGTGTGCAGGGTGGTGAGAAAGGGGCAGCCTCTGTGACGCAGGGGGAGAAGATGGGCAACAACCAGTAGACTTCTGAGGTGCAAGGATACATCTCAGGCCCCATTTTCACCAGAAAGGATTCACAATGCCTTTTGCACATTTCAACCCACACAAATGCTTCCACTTAGGAATTTTATAAGTAGGCTTCCTTGAACACTCCTTCCCCAGGTAGAGTTAATTTCTCCACCCTGCATCCTCCCATTTTACTTTATTTTTTTTTTCTCTGAGCTCAGTACTTAGCAAGTATACCATAATATTTTTTAGGTTTGAAATGAGTATTTTACATCTTTATGTCATATATGTATATATATATATATGTATATATATATATATACATATATATATACATACACACACATACATATATATATGTAATTAACTCTTTTAATTTAAGTGTATTTAATTTATTTACAATGCTGTGTTAGTTTCCAGTGTATAGCAAAGTGATTCAGTTATACATATATATATATATTATTTTTCAGATACTTTTCTATTATAGGTTACTACAAGACATTGAATATAGTTCCCTGTGCTATACAGCAGGTCCTTGTTGTTTATCTATTTTATATATAGTAGGGTGTATGTGTTAATCCCAAAGTCCTAATTTATCTCTCTGACCACCATTGGAAATATACTATAATTGATGTGTGTGTGTATAAAATTTCTCACTGGTTGTATTCTGAACAATTAATTAAAGAAATTTTGAGTGGAAGATGAGTATCTAATTAATTTCTCTATGCCCAGTGCCTGAGTACATAGGTCAATCAATGTGTAAGTACCAATCTGTGAACAGAATGATCAGTGTAGTCTCCTCATTAACTTTACAATTTTTTTTATTTCCTCTTCTGTGTTTTCATGCTTTGCTTCCCTTTCTGGAAAGTTCTTTTGTTTTAACTATCCAAATCTATCCTCCATAGTGGCTTTTCTCACAATTTGAATCCACAGTAGTCACCCCTCTTCTGAAATACCACAACACTAATACCATGTCTTTTAGTCAAACAGGCAAGACTATCAACCAGGAGCAAAACACCATAGACTGGGTGACTTAAACACTTACCCTTACTTCTCACAGTTCTGAAGGCTGAAAAGTCCAAAATCAAGGTGCCGACAGTTAGTCTCCCGGTGAGAGTCTCTTCCCGACTTGTAGAGAGCCACCTTTTCCCTGTGGCTTCACATGGTATGCCCTCCTCTTCTATAAAGACACTAATCCTATGATGGGGGCTCCACCCTCATGACCTCATCTAAACCTAAGTACCTCCCAAAGGTCTCACCTCCAAATATCATCACATGATGAGGGTTAGTACTTCAACATATGAATTTCAGGGAGACACAATCATTTAAACCATAACACCACATGCCACACAATTAGTATAAATACAGCTAATCGGTAGAGGTTGAAAGAGATCTTTCCTCACACATTGGGCCCTGGAAATTGATGAGCACTCCACTCACATGGTCTCAAGCTGTTTGCTAATCCCAAGTCATGATCAACAGCAGAAAGAGGGTCATGAACAGATTGTTTCGGTTATCCTAATCCTGTATGTGGCTCAAAAGTTCCTCTTATCCTCAATGAACTGATTGCTCTTAAGAAATATTTTATTGTACAATTTTGTCAGGAAGTCCAACATAAAGTGATCTATTTCCAGTAATTCTCTCCTTCTTCTCATCTATCCCACCCATACAAAGACATGTAAAGATGGACAAGATGTATCCTATGCGTTAGATGCATTACCTTATTTGCCTCATTCCAATTCTTATTCTGCCAGCCTTAAAATGTCACTTTTGCTTATTTTCTTGAATTTTGTAGAAATATAACTGCAATATTTATTTATTTATTTTTCTTAAAAAGTTCAGTTTCAACATTATGTTCATTGTTCTACACCTGTAATTACAGGCATATGTGATTCCAGTAGAGATGTGAAAGTGTACTTTATAAAAATTATTAAAACATTTTGAAGAACTCAGGGGTTGATAGACGAAAGAGCAATCTAAGCAGATATTCTTTTTCAGAATGAATTCTAAAATGCCCTAAAGTGAAAACTGTGGCCGTTTGTTGGGCTGCACCTTGCAGGTCTACAAGCCCTGTGCTTGTCCAGCTTCAAGATTGAAGAAAGAGCTCAGAGACAGTGACAGAGACATCAACGGTTTAATGGATGGGGGGTTTACATGTCTGAAGCAAGGTCCCGGAGAGACACCCCACTCTGCGCAGCAGACAGTGGGCAGGACATGGAAGCTGTTTTTGTTCCCAGAGGGAGGTTACCAGTTAAAGGAGGAACTGAGGTCAGATTGGCTCATAAGTTACCAAGGAAACTAGCAGAGGGGCACACCTCTCACTGCCCCTTTGATAAGCTATCATGGTGCAGATGTTCTGATCTAAAGATTAGAACAATCACTAGCTGGGGCAAGTATGATGAAGGTCAGTCATGTGAGTGAATAGGGTGTAGGTGAAGCAGGCACTGGTCAAGCAGGGGATGTACAGAGAGCAAAAGAACAGCCATCTTGGGTGGCATGGCCATACACTGTTTCATCTCAATAATATTCTAATAATTTGTAGTTGAAAAATCAGCCTTTCAGTCCCTGCTAGTTTCTCCCCCAAATCCATGCCTAACATGTAAGGCACAGTGGAGAATGCAACCCTCTGACCATTTCAAGATACCATATCTTTTGGAAAAGAGCAAATCCCTGAACTCAGGTTTTAGCAGATAAGTAGAAAAAACAATATGTTTTAAAGGCTAAAAAACAATCATAATCTTCATGTGCTTTTTTCAACTTCAATGAAGCTTCATCTATAATACGCTGGAAATTTCAGTGGAAAGGTACATTTTATGAAGTAGAAAATTTTATTTTTTTATTTTGCCAGAACACTCCTTCTATTACTAACCTCTGATTTTATTAAACCCCACTGTGATAGTTTTCCTGCAATCAAGCCTATGAAAAGCACAATTCTTCAGAAATTTCATTAAGGCCAGCCCATGAACTGCTTCCTGACATATTCCTACATGCACAGTGTTACTCTCACCCTCTACCCTCATGACACCCACGTTCCATTATGTCTGAGGAGAGAAATCAGATTTGCAATTTGCTGGGCAGCGAGGAGGGAATTTCTCTTTTTCAAGAGCCTGAAAATCTAAGTGTTACTTACACACTTGTGAATTATGTTAGGTTAGCCCCCAGATAAGCTTTTAAAGATTTTTTTAATTGGTACTGCAATTACATGTAAACACTTTGTGGATAGAAAGTAGAAAAAAGAGTGATGACTATTGCATTCCAATATGAAATTGAGAACTAAGGAATATATTCACTTCATGTACTCTTGGAATAAGGATTGGGTTGGCATAGACTGTGGTTTCATGTATCCCCATCTCTAAACTCATCAAGTTATATACATTAAATATGTACAGCTTTTTATATGTCAATCATACCTCAATGAAATGGTTTAGAAGAATGGGGCTGGTAAATCATTCCTATTATTAATTACTCTGTGTAGCACTTAAAGAGAGACCATATTTCCAAAATAAATTTGTCAAATATTCATTTAGGTTTTCTTTTAAATAGAATATATTCTCCATTATGAAAATATTGTGATTCCCCTTTGTTTAACCCCCATCCCCAATTTATCTTCAAAGACCTGGAGTCGTCTCTTTAAGTCTAAGCCAAGGCCACTTCAATGTCCTGCTCACTTAGTTAAAATGACAGATTTCTCCAGTGCACTCCATTGGTCATGGTTGGTTTTCCCAGAGAACTTGAGAGACTACTCCAACACCCCACCTTCCCTGACTACCTTCTATATTTCTTGTGGGGACTCCACCAGCTCATAGATACCTGGCCTACTTGACACAGGACCTCAAAGAGAACCTCCCCTCTAACATATGCACCCTCTGCTTCAGAGAGCTGTGCAAGTCCCAGATCTGCTCAACCCATACTGCTCCAGCCTCTCCTGGTGGTTCTACCTGTAACCTGATTACTATTATTTTCCATATACCACTCCCCCCAAATGCTAGTTAGATTACGTTTCCTTCCAGTTTTATCCCCTGCTGGCCATCAAGATTCTTGCTACTGTTTCCTCTTGTTGATTCAGGCCCTATTGGCTAAATGTAATTTATTCAGGTTCCTCCTGCCTAAACTGATTAAATGTCATACCCATTTGGGACTCAGGCCCCTAAAACCTAGACCCTGCCTAACTGCCAAGCTTCATTTCTCACTATTTTCCCCCATCACTCTATGCTCTCCAGCCCTCTTGAGGCCGCTTCCAATGCCTCCCATATTTTCATCTCTCTCTCCTTATTGATCCTGTGGGAGGGATGTTCTCCCTGCACCAGTCAGGAAACAGCTACTTATTCTTCTGCAGACATTAGCTGAACCTTCACTTTCTTGGAATGTCTATCAGGAAACCCAAGATTTGTGAAGGCTCCCATGCCATAAAATTCAAAGAAGCTTACACTTCTATTATTAATTCATTTTATTAACTTATTTAATTGCCTGTTTTTTTGTTATACTGTAAACACTATGAGAGATAAGACCACACTTCTTTTTTTTCTTTATTGTACTTTGATACTTAATTTAATGCAGCTACATAGTACGCACCCAATGCATACTTGCTGAATGAACTGAAAGTGATAAGCTTTTATTTATATGTCATACTGCAGGAATTCAGTTATTGTACAAACAAACATACCTAACATGCATCTTCATTACTGTAGTATCAGTTGCCATGGTTCTCATTTACATTCTACGTTGTTCTTGGCATGTACTGGCTGAGATTTTGTATACTGAGGTTACCATCGTGTATTTCTCCTCTACCAATGTATCATGGAATACTATAAGAATTATAAATCTTTTAAAATATGAAATGTGGCTGGCATGGAGCCAGAAACTCTATAACTCCCATGACAGTTGGGATTCAATCAGGGAAGCAGAAGTTCTATATGAGACAAGCTTGGGAAGTAAAAGTCTGAAGGTGAGGATAGGGAATCAGAGAACTCACCAACCAGTCAATCTGAGAAGCCTTGCACATCCAGCTACTGGAATGGAGCCATGGAAGGTAATTTGGAAATATCTGGGGAAGTTTTGAAGTCTTCAACCAAGCACCTGGGATATGCCTAATTGGTCAGCAGCTGGAAAATGAGCTGGATGCAGGGTACTGGAATATGCAGAATCTCCTTATCTGTTCCAATCTATCTGTCACAACCACTCACCATCCCAACCTTCAGAAATCAATGGGCAATGCCTTATTTCTGCCTCCTAAATCTCACGCAAGTGTATCTTTCGGTCGACTCTGCCAAGACCACTTAGAAAAGAATATTCTGGGAAACAGTTCCACTTAACCAAGTGGAAGGTATAATGGGCCAGTCCATTCCCTTTTATTGTAGGTGAATTTCAAAATAGAAAAAAAAATCAGGTTAACAATTCTGAATGAAACAAACATAAAAATTAGAAGCACATACTTATTTTAAAGAGAAATATAAGAATCATCCAATAATCTTCATTTCTTAAGGTTGCTAATAATAGACATTTAATAAAATATTTAAAAGAATTTGTCAGTTTTGGTTATCTATTATTGCATAACAAGCCCTTCCAAAACTTAGTGACTTAAAACAATAGCAATAATTTATTTGTTCACAATTTTGCTATTTGCATAGGGCATGGTAGGGATGTTGCAAGTAGGGAAAATCAAGCTAAGGAAGCTCTACTGTGGAGAAAATCTACTTCCAGGATGGCTCACCCTCAGTGCTGGAATTCAGCTTCAGGGAGAGGGGTATTAGCCAGGGACTCTATTCTCTGACTACTTGGGCTTCCTCATAGCATGGCTGATGGTGTCAGAAAGAGAGAATCTGAAGTTGCCAGTCCTCTGAAAAGTTCAAACCTGCAACTGATACAATGCCAGTTCTGCTAAATTCTACTGATTAAATAGAATCAGGGCCAGCCAAGATTCAGGAGGATAAAGAAATAGATTTTATTTCTGTTTAGTTTAGGAGTGGTTGCAAGGATTTGCAGCCATCTTAAATCTGACACAACCATAAATAATGCTAAATATGCTTTGAAATCATAGTATGTAGTTAATTTTAATAGGTTAGGATTAAACATATGTATTATATGTATATTATTATTAATAATTTAACATTTGTCACTTAATAATTGCTAGAAAAATGAACTTACATTTCTATGCGGTTTTTATTTACTTTTTTTCTGATTTTTTTTCTAAATTGAGAAGCAAAACTTAGAAAAGTTTAAGAGCACAAACTCTAGAGCCAGTGGTTCAAGATTTGAAATCCAGCTGTGTGACTTTGAACAGCTTATATAATCTATCTGTGCCTCAGTTTCCTATTTATAAAATGATGCTAATAATAGTACCTACTTCATAGACATCATCAGGACTAAATAAGATAATAAACATAAATCACTAATAAGAATGCTTAACACACTGTAAGCAGTATTTAAACACATTATTATTATTTCTACTTCTTTTTATAAACCTTTCTTGAATATAAAAATAATGAGTATAGCATCTATTATTAGCAAAATGTAAAGGAAAAAATATGACACTTTTTTAAAAAATTCCAATTAAATATTACTACTTAGAAAAATGTAACAACCCAC